>NW_023604913.1:0-30739 GCF_014898055.3 Talpa occidentalis
CACCCACAAAGACCAGTGAGGATTTTATTTATTTGCGTGCC
Source organism: Talpa occidentalis (assembly GCF_014898055.3). Lineage (NCBI taxonomy): Eukaryota > Metazoa > Chordata > Mammalia > Eulipotyphla > Talpidae > Talpa > Talpa occidentalis. Next base: position 42 of record NW_023604913.1, read on the forward strand.
GCCCTTTCCACCCTCCCCAGCACCCCTCAGCTCCCCTCAAGCCTCCTTCCTCCTTGCCCTGCAGGGAAAGTGCATAACAGGCCCAGTAAATCAACACCGTCCTAATGATCTCCCCTCGGCCCTCTAGCGTGACTATGCGGCATGGAAAGGAGCGCACAATACACTTCGCTCGTCTTTCGCTGCTTGCTGACAGGTTTTGATTCATGGGATGGGAGACCCATCTAAGGGAAATTACCTCCATCAAACACATCTCTCTGCATCTCTCTCTGCATCTCTCCTGGCTCTCAGCATTCATCAGGCCAGTGCTCCCCCAGGCCATGCTCAAGTGCACAAATGGGGTTGTGCATCTGCAAGCAGCACTGACCCCTCTAGCTCAGTGTCACATGCATTTGCAAACCTTTCCCTTCTTCCTCCCTCCCCCACTTCCCTCCAGCAAACTTTCAACTACTAACCCATCTTTTTCTTCCTAAGTATGCTCCTGTGTGGGAAGAGCAGTGCTTGAATCTGAAGTGTCCTTACCTCCTATCAAACAAAAACCCTCAAAACATACAACTTGCATCCAAAATCAATCCTCAAAATCCAAAATCCACCATTACTGAGTAACGCAGGCATTGAACACTCCCACCAATCTGTACACTTCACATCCCCCACCTTCGCACTAGGATTTAATAGCAAATCAGCTGACGGCCAGTAATTTCTACACACACAATCCTCTTACCATCCCGTAACTGTCGTGTGGTTTTTTCCAAAAGCTCAGACAAGAGAAAGGGAACTGTGCAAAAGAGAAGATCCACAAAAGCAGCACGGAGCAGAAAGCATGATGCATAGATTTAATAAAGTCAAATACCCTATGAATCATCATCATTGTATTTTCCAAAGTGGAATAAAATAATTCTAAATTGAGCCCTTCAGAAGACATCTTCAATTTTCAAAATTTTCTTTTCTCTTTGTTTCCCTTCCATATTTGGAAAATCCTCAGGCCATGTAAAGAAAACAATTCCTGCTGAGATAGAAACAGACACCCAAGGAAGCCCTGAGATGCAAATTACACGTGTGAAAGCGGGCAGGGGCAGTGCACAGAATTATCATACAGGTATTTACAAAGTGTAGCTATTATTTTTATTGCACATTCTTCTTGTCCTTGAAACAAAATCTGAGATTATCAATAAAATTTTGGAAATAACAATTAATTCTTCTACATCAAAAGTAAAATAATCAGGGCCTCCCCGGTGGCGCAGCGGTTGAGCGCTGGGTTGCGAAACTGCCCGCAGCCTCTGCGGCGCCGGTTCGATCCCCGGCTGCTCCCCGGCCATCCGGAGGAGGGTCCCACATGGTGCGCAGACCTCTCCTGCCGCCCGCTGCTCCCCTCAGCAGTGTACTTCGGTCCTTCTGCCTGCTCTGCTCCCCGCTCTGGCTCTGGTGAATTCTCTCACCCTCCCGCGCTTCTGACTGTACCCAGTGCATGTACAAACAAACAAACAAATAAATAAATAAAAATAAAAATACATGCCTCTTTAAAAAAAAAAAAAAAAAGTAAAATAATCAAAAGTAGGTAACAAACCCACAACCAAAGCAACAAGGAAACTCCCTTAGCTGCAAAGGAATGTGAACACCGACACCTGGACAGATGACTACACTTAGAGTTAAAGTGTGGCAGAATCAAAACCATAGTCTTCCCCGCCTGTACTATTAAGCCATCTTTCTCTTTTCATGACCCTAACATAAATCTATGCTGCCAGACTTCACTAATTCATCACCCCTAATAATTAATAACTGTCTCAAAACTGCTCCGCGATTCTTATATGGGTCTTCTCTTTTGAACAGTTCCCTTCCTCTTGTTGAGAGTAAGCTTTAAAAAAAAACACAACAATTAGGGGAAGATAAGAGGATTGTGCGTGTAGAAATTACTGGCCGTCAGCTGACTTGCTACTTAAATCTTACTAAATAACAACATCTATCTAAGATACATTCAAGGGAACTGAGCCAGGCTCCAACCTCTCACTCAGCAGGCCTAATCCCAGGTATTCTTAAGGCCCCAGAGGAACTGTATTCACTGAATTACTCTACACCAACTTCGCTCAACATTTTCAATGACACTGAAACCCTTAAAATCAATTCATTCATCCACTAGTCATTCAAATATCCACTGAGTTTCTACTTTGGGTCATGCACTGTTCTGACAATGGGAACAGAAAAATGAGTAAGACAATGATCCATAATCTCACGGGGCTTATAAATTCATAATTGAGCTACTGTAATGATGCATGTCAATGTTCTTTACATTACTGCATTATGAGGACCCATGGGAAATTTTTCTTTTTGGCTCAACCCCAAATTATGCTTTTTCTGAGCAAGCTGTTAAGTTTTCTACCTCACTACAAAAACAGAACAAATATATTTTCTTCTTTTTACTCACTGCTATAAAGTCTGGAGCCAAATATATGGCCTACCCCTGGCAAGTGGTTTTGCAAATATTTCTATTAGAAAGGAGAGGCCAGAAGTATTGTGGTAAGAAATACGAGCTCCAGGGGGCCTCACTGGTGGCGCAGGGGTTAAAGACACAGCACCATCAAGCTGTCGCCAGCCACAGCAGCACAAGTTCGATCCTGGCTGGCCAGAGAGGTGACTCACATGGAGCAGCAGACCTCTCCTGTCTTGCCCGCTGCTCCCCTCAGCAGTGTATTTCAGTCAGTCTGCCTGTTCTGCTCCCCACTCTGACTCTGGTGAATCCTCTTAGCCCCCACACCTCTGGCCTGTCCCCCAGTTCTTTTGTATGCATAAATGAAAGAAAGGAAGGAAAGAAGAGGGAGGGAAGGGAGGGAGGGGAGGTGGAGGGAGAGGGAGGAGAGGAAGGCCGGCAGGCAGGCAGGTGAACTCCAGAGATGGAGGCTCTGGTCCTGAGCTAGAGGGTTAGAAGGCAAGATGAAGTGCAGTCAGTTACTGTGGTGGGACTGGCTCTAAGAGCTTATGCCTCTCTCTAAATATAATGGGATTAAAAAACAAAAAAAACAAAAACCAACTTGATGCTCCCAAAGAAAAAAAAAGGGGACAGAGGTATTAGGTAAACACTAAAATTTTTAAATAAAGGGATCTTGCCAATGGTTTCAATGGCATACACACTGTAACCAGGAATTAAGTCCCACATGTAAGATCTGGTACAATTATTTTTCTGAAATATCACAGATGCTTTCTAAAGTAGTTGCATCTTTTTAAGCAAATAGTATCCATGATAAGATCTCTACCCAAAATGGTTCTAGTTTTGCTGCCTTCCAAACCCAACCTGTATCTTTAAAATTCAAATTCAAGAGAATGTTTTTCAAAACTTAGTAATAATTTTACACAGAAGACAATAAATAATAATGCTCCAAGCTTCATATGCTATGGGTATTTGCCTGCTCAAAGGTGTCCACTTTGATTTAATTAGTACCACATGGTTTTGTTGAAAGTGTTCATCTTCCTCAATCTTATTATCGGTGTCACTTTGGATCATAAAGAGAAACAAATCAGTGATCCAAATGAAAGCTAGGCTTATTTATGGAACTTGAATTTTGTAATTCAAAACACTAAGCAAGGGTATTTACTGAATTCAAATAAAAAATAGCCTAGGTATCCCCTGAGGAGACCAAAAGAATTAACCAACTCAGGCATTTTTTCCTGGTCAGTGCAACAAACTCACTCACCAATCATTCTTCCTTACACTGTGGATAAGCAGCAGAAAGATTTAAGTCAGAGATATCTTGACAAGTAGAAAAGGGCATTTCAGGGAAGTTCAGGTACTGCTATGAGTTGGAACCGGTCATTCTCCAATAGCTGTTTTAATACTGAGCTGTACAATTTACATCCAACACATATTCAATTTAAAAGTCTCATATAGGGCCTACCTGGTGGTGCAGGGGCTCAACTCTCAGCGCTATCAAGCTATCATCAGCCACTGTGGCATGAGTTCTCTCCCCAGGCAGGGAGCTAACCTACCTGGTACAGCAGACCTCTCCTGTCTCTCCCACTGCTCCCCTCAGCAGTATATATCAGTACATCTGCCTGTTCTGCTCCCCACTCTGTCTCTGGTGAATCCTCTCACCTCCACTCCCTCCCTCCCCATACCTACTTCTGGCCTACACCCCAGTTCTTCTATGCATAAATAAATAAAATAAATCTTTATAAAAAATAAAGTATCACATTGAAAGTCTCATATATATTCCCACCAGGACTTAAACACTTTGTTTATTCCACTTTAACAGTTACTTCCTAGGAAGTATTTTCCTGGAAAGATGGAAGAGAGGTTAGCAATGAGCTATAAGGTCACATTTCACAAAAATAACAAATAGCAGTCTCCTTTTGTAAGTGAATTACCATACCAAGATGTTAATAGTTCTCAGGCCAATCTGATTTTCCAAGGGAATGTAAGGTAAGAGTGAGGTAAAAAGAAGGAGCCTTATGGTCACCTTCCTAACTCTCACTGCATGTGACTGAGCGCAAGATGAAAAGCAGAGCCTGGGGCTTTCAGGCGGCCGTAAATTAATAATGACATGGCCTTGACTTCCCAGAGGTAAAGGTTATGAAACACTGCAGGGTAAGTAGGCTTCCAATTTCATACTCTCAGGGTGAATGACAGCAACTGATGGTTTTTCTCTCAGAAACACTTCAATGCTTAAACACACAGCTGTCACCGCCCTGCCCAAGTATCTGAAATTCATCTGAACATGTTTATTCCTGAGTCTTTAAGTCAGCCAGATCACAGAACATGGGGTGGTCCTAAAAACCAATGTACAGTCTAAGCAGGACTAAAGGTAAAAAAGACCGGACTAGCAGAAGGTATGATGTCATCTTAGCCAATACACAGTAAGAGACACTCCAGTAACACACACACACACACAGAGCCCCCGCCCCACCCTACCCCCGCCCCCACCTCCCAATGCAGTGCATGGCTACCTACACTCAAAAATCTCTTTCAACTGTGAGGTCAGAATCAACTTTCTAGAACCAGAAACGTGCTAAGAATTTTAAAGTTACACCAGAATTAGAGACTACCAGGAAACCTACATCATCACAGGATTTGAAACCAAAACACAGTCATCTCAAAACCAACACTCTCCTGAGATACTAGCTCCCTTCACTTTTTCTTTTTCTTGTCCAAAAACAAGCTCTTTCCCCAACCCCCACTCCTTTCCAACCCCAGAGGAGGTCGTCTCGGTCTCGCTCTAGCTGATTGTAGGACAAAGCAAGGCAGGTGGAGGAAATGAAGGCTTCACACTTGAGACCCCCGGAACCCAAGTTTCTATTAAAAGTCCCCACCTCCCTCCTTTAAAAGCCAGGAAGTTGCTGCTTTTAGGGATAAGCGATGCAGAGCTTGGCAGAAATGTCAAGAAGTCAGTAGAGGGAAGCTAAAAACTTTTGAGGGCAAGTGAGTGCTGTCTTACTCAAAATGCACAGAGAAAGACAGCGAGTTACCTGCACATTACAAAATTTAGCATCAGCACTAGGAAAAGGGATTCTTTTCACCTGTAGTATTTTAACATGCAGATTTCTGGCTTCACTTCAACACAGTGTCAAAATGGTGTACGTAGGAGGATGTATTTTTTAAAGGGTCTGCTGGAGACCCTTGTGTGCAGTTGGGGGAAACTGCAAATAACTTTGAGAAAAACATAGATCAAAATTAAAGAAAAAGAATTTTTCAACAACTCCAAATAAGGCTACTATTCCACACCAATTTCCCCTTTCAAGCACTAGAGGCCTTCCAAAAAAACTGTGGTTACACAAACAGGGTATCTCAGTTGTAGGTATGTGAGGAGAAGAAGAAAGTTATGAAGGAGTCACAGCTGGCTTTGAGGAGCACACCTGTCTTGAAGGCCTTAAAATACAGACAGATGAACAGAGAGACTCTTCTCCCTGAGGAGTTCAATACAGAAAGAACATGCCAAAACAAGACAGGGAGTAAGTCAGTGGGTATAAAAAGGAGGCAAGTAGGTTCAAGCACACAAAGGTATTGCGGATACACAATGAGGGATACAGAGAAAGACGAAGAATATTATTAATAAGGTGGAGAACAGAAAGATTTTGTCTAAAGGCACGAGTTTTACTTATTCATTTAGAATATTAAAGAAATCCAGTAAGTGATGCCTCTTATGATAGAGCTCTGTTCATTTCTAGTTGCTCTTCCTCTTAAACCAACTCATATTTAAGCATGAACAAGGCAGTTAAAATTCTTTCTAAAACTGGCTCCTCTATTCTCAGTAAATTCGTCACTTGATAAATATTTTCTAAAATCTAGACATCAAGCATTTCGAATATAATCTCCTTTCCCATAACAAAATCTCTACTGCTAAGGTTTTGAAAGACTCAATATTTGAAGTGAATTCCAAATGTGGTATACCCTGAAAATACATTCTATTTTCTGTCCTAAGAATCTGCTCTGGGGATAAGGAAGTAAGATTTGGCTAAAATATTGTTTTTTAAAAATGTGAAAAAAGAGAAGCAAAGGAAAAGGACAGGGAATGAAGTTAACATTTCTAGATCTTAACAAGGAAGCTCAGAATTAATTAAAAACTGGAACTTTGCTGGTTTGCAAACATCACTATATATTGCTCAATCTGATACCCTGCTGCATCCCCATCTCCAAAATATTATAGGATTTTATCTGATCTCCTTCAGCTACTAGATACGAAAAGCAAGCCCGCTATTTGATGAATACATAAGAAAATGAACCATCATGTAATTATGAATATGCATTTATAACATGAAATGCCACCTCTCTTTATAATGTCAGTCCAAGGAATGCTATTATTCAGCTGTTAGTCTCTCAAATATTAAATACATCTTAACCATTCCTAGACTGCAACAGCTCTCATAATTATGGGAAGCCTTTGAGCACCAAAATTTCCCTCCAAAACACACAAAACTAACACATATACACACCCAAAACAAAACATACAACAGTTTTTCTGATTTTGAAGGATAAATAGACTTGGATTCTAGTTCACATTTCACCATAGTCGGGGAAGGTATCGGAGTGATCAAACAAGACAGCTATTGTTCTGCTTAGAAAAGTCAGGCCAGTTACAGACGACTCAATCGAAAATTAGATATACAACTAGACATACAACATCCTGTGATTTACAGGTGGCTTTTAACAATTATTTGCCTTCTGTTCTAAGAATGGCACTAAAAAAAAAAAAAAAAAAAGACTGACACTCAAGAGAATGGTTCCATCCCAAGAGCTTGACTGGCAAAAATAACTGAAGGCACTTAAAAGTAAAACAGATTTAACAGAATCTTGCATTCCCCCTCATTTTCCAGGCTGTGTTTACTCTTGGGGTAACGACGACAGGAGGACCAAAGAAGCACACAACTTGTTTTATATCACTGTCACCAGCTCTGACATGTTAAAAGAAAGAATGCAAAGCCAGTACTGGGAGTGGGGTATAAAGGAGAGGAGACAGAAAAAGAGTGAGTTTTTTTCTGATAAACTTTCCCACCTCTAGTTTTTTGGGCTCAAATTCAATGAATGAAATCAGAGAGAGAAAACCCTAGTGATCACAACCATGGGAATGCAACCCACAATGAGAAACTTCTTAATGATCCAATTTATAGTAAATAGGATAAAACGCCAGCTATAAGTGTTGCTGCAGCATTAAAAAAATCTCATCTTGATGGGCCTCCCTGGTGGCAGTGGTTGAGCGCTGGTTTGCAAAGCTGCCTGCAGCTTCTGCAACGCCGGTTCGATCCCCACCCGCTGGGTGAGGGTCCCACATGCCGCCTGCTGCTCCCCTCAGCAGTGTACTTTGTCAGTCTGCCTATTCTGCTCTCCGCTCTGGCCCTGGTAAATTCTCTCACTCTCCCGCACTTCTGACTGTACCCAGTGCTTGTATAAATAAATAAAATATAAAATCTTTTAAAAAAAAAATCTCATCTTGCGTCCCCCAATGTTTAGACCTTTTCCTCTTAAAGCAGTCAATTTATTTTCTTAATGTTTCATGTCCAATTTTCCTCTCCTACACGGCTAAGTAAAGTATGTTTGAAGGTTAGGGCATAGTGGGAAGACAGAAGAAGTTGAGTGAAGAAATTGCTGACTCCTATTTCTCCAGCTAAAATTAGAGTACATTTTCAAGAGCCCTGGACAGGAAAGAGAAAAATTCCACTGTTTCTTTGCTCTTCCAAATTCCTACGGCCAAGTGGTTCAAACAGTAGTTGAATGACACACATAATGACATCATTGATTGGAACCATAATAGAGGGGAGTAAGAAGAGTGCATGGGGAGGGCGAATAGGAAGGGAGAGGGGTGAAGATGTATTTGTGTTACAGACAAAAGACAAGTTCTGTTCCTCAGCAGGGACAAATGAAGAAGCAGATGAGGGGATAAACTGAGGTCAGAGAGTTTTCTATATTGTTTCCTCTTTAAACAAACAGTTTTTTGACCACTCTCTCTCCAGGTTTGTTCTAAATGGTGGCAGGACAGTAGTGCTGTGTTTTTATCATATAGGGAGGTAGAGACGAAAAAAGCCAAGTATTTGTTTTCAAATTATGAATTAGAAGGAGATATAAAGTACTGGCTAATTTTTATTAGGCCCTAAACTGCCCTGAGAAATACAGAAAATTGTGTGAAGCTGAGCCTTCACTTTTCATGAAATTTGTCCTCTCTGATAGCTACTCTCAAATGCTAACAACATCCTACATACAATCCATTCCTTTTTCTTTTCTTGCTTGTTAAAATACGTTAAAAGAATATTTCGGGCCTCCCTGGTGGCGTAGTGGTTGAGCGCTGGGTTGCGAAGCTACCTGCAGCCTCTGGAGCACTGGTTTGATCCCCGGCCACTCCCTGGCCACGGGAGGAGGGTCCCACATGGCGCGCAGACCTCTCCTGCCACCCGCTGCTCCCCTCAGCAGTGTGCTTTGGTCCTTCTGCCTGCTCTGCTCCCTGCTCTGGCTCTGGTGAATTCTCTCACCCTCCCGCACTTCTGACTGTACCCAGTGCTTGTATAAATAAATAAATCTTAAAAAAAAAAAAAAAATATAATTTTTCAAGTAGAAGAAGCATTCTTGGGAAAAATGACAATCTGGATGAAAGCAGAACTTCCCACAAAAACTCTTAATCAATGAAATACAATGAATAAGAGGATCTACAATTTTCTCCATCTACACTCTTAATGCATTTTTCTTGCTTTCCATGGATCCCATGACAAAGGGGAACAGGACCTCCCTGGTGGCACAGTGGGCTGATTTCCGGCAGGCCAGGGAGATGCCCACATGGCATGGCAGACCTCTCCTGTCTCACCCGCTGCTCCCCTCAGCAGTGTCTTTGGTCCGTCTCCCTGTTCTGCTCCCCACTCTGTCTCTGGTGAATTCTTTCACCCTCCCATGCCTCTGGCCTATATACCCCAGTTCTTGTATAAATAAAAAAAACCCTTAAAAAAATAAATAAAAGGCCACAGCCAGGAAGTAACTCATTATTCCGAAAACTGGTAAATGAAAAGAACAAAAACAAAAAAATATATATAGGGCCTCCCCTGGTGGCCCAGGAGGTTGAACGCTGCGCTGTGAAGCTGTCTGCAGCCTCTGCAGTGCCAGTTCGATCCTGGCCGGCCAGGAGGGTCCCACATGGCACAGCAGACCTCTCCTGTCTCGCCCACTGCTCCCCTCAGCAGTGTATTTCATCAGTCTGCCTGTTCTGTTCCCCACTCTGTCTCTGGTGAATCCTCTCACCCTCCCACGCATCTGGCCTGTACCCCGGTTCTTGTATAAAATAAATAAATAAATCTTTTAAAAATATATATATACATATAAAAGAAAGGGGAACAGAAAATAAAGTGTTTACTAGGCCTAGGTTCTGCTACTTGAGTATGTCTAGATGAAAAAGAATTCATACCAACTCAGAAAGTGACTTTCCCAACTCATTTGGGGATGTAAATAATCTACCCATACCTTTTTTTTTTAAAGTGGTAGTTTTGACATTTTTTTTTTAAGATTTATTTATTTATTATTTTTTTAATTTACACAAGCACTGGGTACAGTCAGAAGCGCGAGAGGGTGAGAGAATTCACCAGAGCCAGAGCGGGGAGCAGAGCAGGCAGAAGGACCGAAGTACACTGCTGAGGGGAGCAACGGGCGGCAGGAGAGGTCTGCGCGCCATGTGGGGCCCTCCTCCGGTGGCCGGGGAGCAGCCGGGGATCGAACCAGCACTGCAGGGGCTGCGGGCAGCTTCGCAACCCAGCGCTCAACCGCTGCGCCACCAGGGAGGCCCTACCCATACCTCTTTTAAAAATATTCTACCAGGGCCTCCCTGGTGGCACAGAAGTTAAAGTCTCCGCGCTATCAAGCTATTGCCAGCCACTACAGCATGAGTTCAATCCCCAGCCAGGGAACTGACCGACATGGTGCAGCAGACCTCTCTTGTCTCGCCCGCTGTTCCCCTCTGCTGTGTATTTCAGTAGATCTGTCTGTTCTGCTCCCCCCAAACCCCTCCCCCAACATCTGCCCTAGACCCCAGTTCTTGTATGCATAAATAAATAAAATAAATCTTAAAAAAAAAAAATGTTACCAATCTCCTCATCACAGCTTATGATTCTTCTGATTCTTACGGTTGTGTTAGCAATGTCCCAAGCATGGCCCCACAGTTCTTCCTTTGGGAAAAAAATCTAGTCTCCAACAAATCCCAATTACAGACCCTCTAAGAAAGTTAGTGACCAACTCCGAAATCCATACTGTGAACTTCCTTTTCTCCTCATCCCAAAGGTTAACCACTCTATACCAAACCCAGTGCTAAATGGGAAATCTTTCATTTACTTCAGATGGTTAAAGGAAATTCTAGATAGACGCAAATAGGTCTTTCAAAGAAATTAAACGGAGATCAGCCCACTATCAGTTAGCCACAATGGAATTTTATTGCAAGGAGGCATGGGTGCCCTCTTTATTCCCCATTTCAGTAACAACCTCCTTAAAAACAAGGCAAGCCCAATAACTCTCTCACTCTGAAGCGATTCTTCTCCAACCAATGGTGAGTAAAAATATATAACTACACAAAAGGTTCACGAAAATAATCACTGCAGCCACCCAAAAATATTCTAGCTACCAGCCCCAACAACAAGGTGGTGGTCAATGGAGAGACAGTTTGTTTTCAACCTTTTTATATTCTGGCACAGCACAACACAGAAGGGAAAAACTGCTATTATTCTAGTAGAGAAGTAAGGCAAGATGTACTAAGATCACTACAGAATCAAGACGCCTATATTTCCTACTACCAATCAAGAATCAGAAAGCAGTAACATACACGTCTCTCACATTCTTGTGGAGGGAGAATATAAATCATACTCCAGTTTTCTGCTTAGTCCCTAGGGTTGGTAGTGTTTTCTGTGCCCTTTCTCCCCTCAGACACTTACATCTAGCTCAATTTCCCGTAACCTTCTAACATATCAAGTTTCATGTTCTGAAAGTTGTCAAATCCACTCAAATCAGTTCTATCAGTTGATACTACAACGCTAAGTACAGACTTAGTTTTTATACCAAAGCCGATATCCTATGATAAAGTATTACTGAGCTGACTTTCCATCTTCACTCCCACTATCCAGCTATCATTCCTTTCAGAGATGACTTTCCTGTGTGCAAGGCTAAGTCCTGCCCAGCGACAGGACTGACTCAAATACTGCTTCTCCTGGGAGGAATGGAAAACTGAACAGAAAAAAAAACCACCCAAAATAAAAACAAAAAACAACCAGTTAAGCACAAGACAGAAAACCTAACTGTGATCAATCAGAACCAACCAGGCAGAGGTTATTTATCTGGGTTTTGTTTTGTTTGTGGGGGTGGGAGGTTTCTCAGCCCACAGTCACCATGAGGTTTGTATGAGAAAAGGCATGCCATTCTAGCCTCAAACAGTCCAAAGAGTTGGAGGGGACAATTTACAGCCTCTTGTGTAAAAAATGTCTATAAATGCCAGGGCCATTCTTCCCCCCGTCACTTCCCATTATCCTAAACCAACAGGATTCCATTCACTGAGACTTGAGCTGGAAACATGAACGGACAGGCCTTTCTTGGGCAGGGGGAAGAGGGGACAGATGATTGAGGGGGGAAGGGAAGCCAGATTTCTTTAAGTTTCTGTGTACTCCCTAATGTGTACAGTACACTAATGGAGCTGAAAACTGAAATACATGAACAGCAATGTAAAAGTCGACCTACAAAAGAAGAGATTTAGTACCCCCAGATCTGTGATATGGTCAAGCCATAAATCTAAAATATGAAGAGGATATGATCAGATTGTGAGTTAAAAAAAAAAAAATCAGTCATTAACACTACTGATCCGTGGCCAGCTTCACCTCACAAACTCTCTCTTTACCATATACATTGGTCTGCAGCAGAGTCTACTGAAATCAGCAAGCAATCAGGGTCTTTCTTTGTTTTTAAGATTTATTTTATCTATTTATGCATACAAGAACTAGGGTGTAGGCCAGAGATGCAGGGAGTGAGAAGATTCACCAGAGACAGAGTGGGGAGTAGAACAGAAGAATCTACGGAAATACACTGCTGAGGGGAGCAGATGGGAAACAGGAGAGGTCTGTTGCGCCATGTGGGTAGCTCCCTGGCCAGTATTACAGATGCTGCGGATGGCTTCACAGTGCTGTGCTTAACCCCTGCACCACCAGGGAGACCCTCCAGGGACATTTTGATTTTATTTTACAAAAGTATTACTCAGTGATGCATAGGAAATTTTTAAAAACTAGGCTTCTGCCACAGTATTTAAGAAGCACTCTTCTAAAACATGTGCTAATGAATGCTATTAGAGAACAGCCCTCATACCATCAGACTTCTGCCAATTACTATTATCTGACTACAACCCCTCAGAGATTTAAAATGGAAACAGAGCTTATCAATGATCAACTAAAACACAGAAGTTAATTGACTTAAAGCCATAAAATCAGTTGGTCAAAAGAACACAACTAAGAAAAAAGGGAAAACTAGTATTTATTAAAGGTCAAAGTGTCACGACATTAGACAATTTCAAATATACAATTATTTATTCTTCATAGTCACAGTGTTAGGTAGTAAGTTTCAGTTTTTTAAATGAGGACCACAGAAGTTTAGTGATTTGCTAAAGCCACAAAGTTAGTAAGTTAGTAAATGTATCTCTTGTTTTACTCAGCCTGCTATGGATTAAAAATGAAAAACAGGTCAAATGTGGAAAAAAGATTCCAGGGAAAGAGATGAGAAAAGGCTGATGCTCTTGGAAAGAAACACTATAATAACTGAAGTCGACGGTATAGAGGGACAAACTTTTCTCAATATGTCCATATGAACCAATTAGTGAGAGATGATATTCCATTTTGTATATTTTGACGGAACACGCAAACACATACAATTCCCTAAAGGAGTGCAGTTATTGCTGAGATAATCAGACACCTAGCCCTCACATACAAAAACCGGGCAACAGATGAGAACCAGGGTCACAGATTCAAGGTACACTTCCCCTTGGTCAGTCAGCAAAACACAAATGACTTTGGTTTACAATTCCCAATTATGGTGCACGTGGTATTAATCACATAATTTGGGGCCTTCCAGGTGGCGCAGAAGGTTAAGCACTGTGAAGCTGTCTGCAGCCTCTGCAGCACGGGTTCGATTACTGGACAGCTAGGGAGATTCCCACATGTCATGGCAGACCTCGGCAGTGCTTTCGGTCAGTCTGCCTTTTCTGTTCCCCACTCTGTCTCTGGTGAATCCTCTCACCCTCCCGTGCCTCTGGCCTATACCCCAGCTGTTGTATAAATAAATAAATAAATCTTAAAAAAAAAAAAAAAACTCACATATGCTGTCTATCTCTCAACCCATAAATATTATCCGTAAACCTGCAGCAGTAGCAAATACTGCTACTGAACAGTTGTGCTCTCAGCATCAAGCTAGGCACAGAGAACTGATGTTTATTCCCAGTAAACATCAAAAATGTAATCTAAAGGGAAAGAAGATTAGAGCACTGTTGCATGCAAGGTTATTAGGGAACATATATGGGCCCATAAGGACACAATGTGTTAACTTTTTAGTTTTATTTTTCTGACCAAAATGTAACCATTGTCAGGTCAGTTTTTTCCAACAGATTTCCTCAGAGCTAAATGCTTCCTAATATAAATGGGATATAAAATTTTTTTTTATTTTTTAAAAGATTTATTTATTTATTGATTTATACAAGCGCTGGATATAGTCAGAGGCACAGGAGGGTAGGAGAATTCACCAGAGCCAGAGTGGAGAGCAGAACAGGTCTGCACGCCATGTGGGACCCTCGCCCAGCAGCCGGGAATAGAACTGGTGCTGCAGAGACTGCGGGCAGCTTCACAACCCAGCGCTCAATCGCTGCGCCGCCAGGGAGGCCCATTATTATTCTTTTTTTAAGATTTATTTTATTTATACAAGAACTGGGGTACAAGCCAGATGCGCGGGAGGGTGAGAGGATTCACCAGAGACAGAGCGGGGAACAGAACAGGCAGACAGATGGAAGACGCTGCTGAGGGGAGCAGCAGGCAAGGCAGGAGAGGTCTGCTGTGCCATGTGGGTTTCTCCGCAGCTGGCGGGGATCAAACTGGCACCGCAGAGGCTGCAGACAGCTTCACAATGCTGCGGTCAACCACCTGCGCCAGCAGGGAGGCCCTGATTTTTTTTAAATGATTGCTTTCTGGCTTGAAATAGTCCTACCTGAATCCTGCCACCACTTCAACAAAGATTAAGAGACAACCTATTCTAGGCAAAAAGGAGAATCCTCAGTGTTTTCTCCAATGAGTCTAGCAAAACTCCAAACACAGCAATGGCTGTAGAACCAATCACCCCATATACCATGGTACTGATAAAGCCATCTTAATAAGTTAAAAAGTCAGCAATTAAAAGAGTGATTTAACTTTTTTTAACTCACTTTTGTTCACAGAACCTCCAAATTTTGTTCCTAGGTAATTCTAACTTAAAGGTTAAGATTGTAGGCCTCCCTGGTGGCCTAGGGGTTAAGGCTCAGTGCTATCACTGGCTACAGCCTAAAGTTTGATCCCCAGCCAGGGAGCTGACCCACACTGCACATCAGACCTCTCCTGTCTCGCCTGCTGCTCCCCTCAGCAGTGTATTTCAGTAAATACACCTGCTCTGCTCCCCACTCTGTCTCTGGTGAATTCTCACTCCCTCCCCTCCATGCACCTCTGGCCTACTCCCCAGTTCTTCTATGCAAAAAAATGAGAGAGAGAGAAAAAAAAGATAGGATTGTTTTCCCCTGATTATTTCATTTCCATTATGCCTGTATCAGAAGTTGAAGCAAATGCACCTACATCTGAATTCTGTAAGAAAATATAAACCATCCGTGGGAAGAAATGATTATCTCTGTGAAACAAATCCTACCATGCAAATTAATAGCCAATGGAGGCAATATTCAAATGACTGGATGAAATGAAGTGCTGAGTAGTCAGATACAGTCTCAGGACAATCCACTTCCAGGTGTTGTAGCCCCTACATTGCTGTATTTGCAAAAAAACACAGTACTTTACCTTTCTGGAGATTGAAGACACATTCAAACCAAATCTTTGAGCTCTTTCCTTTAGCTTATCCAGGTTAACCTATTAAAAAAAGAGAGGAACCCCGCATATTAAAATAAAACAGACAACACAAAAGGCAAAAACTGTGATCCAAAGATAGAATTCAAATAAACCTACAATATCAAAGTTAATTTATGTGCCAAATTAGGAAACTAAGTAGCACCCATCCATGTCAACAAGTACTAAAAGACCACTGCTAGAATGCAGTCAGCCTCGACTCCTTTATCCATTAAGGAGGGAAAATGTCTAAGGAGTTCTCAAGATCAATGTAAGCCAAACGCTGCTTGAAAAATGCAAACAAATGTCTAAGTCATCACCTTCAAACAAGTCCATCATTTACATTTCAAATCATTAATTCCCATACATGGTCTATGCAAATAGTTCTTTTTAACAAAAAAGATTTATTTTATTTATTAATGCGTACAAGAGCTGGGGTATAGGCCAGAGGTGTGGGGGGTGAGAGGGTTCACCAGAGTCAGAGTGGGGAGCAGAACAGGTAGACTGACTGAACTACACTTCTGAGGGGACCAGGAGAGGTCTGCTGTGCCACATGGGTCAGCTCCCTGGCTGGGGATCGAACTCATGCTGCAGTGGTTGGTCACAGCTTCATAGTTCTTAGACTTAACCCCTTACATCACCAGGGAGGCCCTATGCAAATAGTTCTTAACATCTAGTTCTCCTTTCTTCAAAAGACATCTACTACCACTTCCCCACTATTTTTTCTTCCTTCCTTTTTTTAAGAAGCTTTGTTAACAACTTCCGCTACAACATTTCACTTTCATTAAAATCCTGAATTGAAGCCACAAGAAAAGGATTTCATAAAGCTGAAGGTATTTTACCACCACCACATTTTTTAAACATGACAATCAGACACAATGGTCCAGAGGCATTTTATTCTACTAGTCTTTATTCTGATTTTATTTTTAATAGGTAATATTGAAAAATACCAATATCTACAAATAGGATCCATAAATTTATTCCAGTTTTTCTTGTGATAATTACACATTATCCAAAACCAATGGGTAACTACGCCTAATACCCAAGTAGCACAAAACAAAGAATTATACGAATTATCCTCTAGCTAACAAAATCTATCTTTTGAAGAGGAGTGAGAGGAAGGAAAATATCTATAATGATTTAGAAGATGTAGCCATTTTCCGCAAACAACTCAAACAACTCTTCTTATTCAGAATATACAACACTGTATTGAAAAAAAAAAGTCACCAAAGTCATACGATCTCAGAGTTTCCTTTGATCTGGAGAGAAGGAGGTCTCTCTAACTTCAAAACTAACTGTAGAGAGTTAAGTTCTGGTTTTCAAGGTATAAAAAAAGATTTCTTACCATAGGCTTGGTGTCAGATGACGGACCTAAGGAAGCAAATAAAAAGTTTTATTATTTGTGAAAGTCATAAAGGAAGTTGACAGTCTTCAAATCAAATTATATAGAACAGAAATAGTACACAGGACAAATGTTCTTTATCCTATGGTAAGAAAAGGCATGGATAAGAAATGGGAACATTTAATAGTGCAGCCACTTCGGAAAAGTTTGACAGTCACTCAAGAAGTCCAATGCAGGGTTTACCATACGAGCTAGCAATTCCACAGCTAGGTACAGACCCAAGAGAAAGAGAAACATACATCCACACAGAAACTTTTATATGAATGTTCACAACAGCATTATCCATAGTGGCCAAAAAAAGTGAAAACAACTCCAACTGTCCATTAACTGATGAATGAATAAATAAAATGTGGTATATGTATACAATGGAATATTATCCAATGGTCAAAGACAAAGTCCTGATGCATGCTACAACATGGCTGAGCCCTTTTGTGCTAAGTAGAGGAAGCCAGTTAGAAAAGACCACAAATGACTTAATTTATATGAAGGCATATATATACACGTATGTATATATAAATGCAGTTGCTTAAGACAGGAGGCGGAGGGAAAGAACGGGAAAAATTGCTAATAGGTACAGGGCTTATTTCTGGCGTGCTGGATATGTCCTAAAGTTAGACTGTGAGAATGCTTCCACAATCTCACAAATAATATTTAAAAACAATGAATTATAGGCTTTAAAAACAATGAATTAGGGCCTCCCTGGTGGCGCAAGGGGTTAAGCACATTGCACTGTGAAGCAATCCGCAGCCTCTGCAGCATGAGTTCAAAATGAACAACAACCAAAAAAAAAAAAAAAAAAAAAAACCCCAATGAATCACAGGCTTTATTCTTTTTATTTTTTTTTTAAAGATTTATTTATTTATGCATATGAGAGCTGGGTTACAGGCCAGAGATGCGTGGGATGAGAGGATTCACCAGAAACAGAGTGGGGAACAGAACAGGCAGATTGATCCCCCGAAGTACACAGCTGAGGGGAGCAGCAGGCAAGTCAGGAGAGATCTGCTGCGCCATGTGGGTTGCTCCCTGGCTGGCCGGGGATCGAACTCATGCTGCAGGGGCTGCAGATTGCTTCATAGTGTGGTGCTTAACCCCTTGTGCCACCAGAGAGGCCTGGCTTTATTCTTTTTAAAGATTTATGCATACAAGAACTGGGATATAGGCCAGAGGTGTGTTGCGGGTGAGAGGATTCACCAGAGACAGAGTGGGGAGCAGAACAGGTGAATCTACGGAAATACACTGCTGAGGGGAGCAATGGGGAAACAGGAGAGGTCTGCTGTGCCATGTGAGTCAGCTCCCTGGCTGGGGATCAAACTCAGGCTGAGACTTAACCCCTAGCCTACCAGAGAGGCCCTGGAATTTTAATTTTTGTCTTTCTTCAAATAGCACTATGTAGTATCTTTAAATTTTTGTTTACCATTGCCATTCCTATTATATCTTTCTATACAACTAAAAGCTGGAAAATATTTTGTTTCTAAAACAGTGACAGTGGCCAGAATTCTACTGGTCTTTTAAAAAACACAGCAAAACACTACAAAGTGTTTGGAGAACGTTTTCTTAACACACCTGAAATACGAGCAGGTCATTAGGAAGCCTAGATTGAATTAGGAGACTACATTAAAATTTTCAGTCTCTGAGAAAAAGAAATATGCTCTTTTAAAAGTTACACACACCCTTTATTACAAGATATTCGTTGGAGTTTGAAAAACACAGACAAACACAATGAAGTCAGACTCCACCAACCAGAGATAATAAATGTTAACTATTCATGTGTATCTATACACATACTCCTCTTCTTCTTCCTTTTTTTTTTTTTTTTTTTTTTTTTTTTTTTTTGTGGGACCCTCGCCAGTGGGTGGGGATCAAACTGGTGCTGCAGAGGCTGCGGGTAGCCTCGCAACCCAGCGCTCAACCGCTGCGCCACCAGGGGCAGCCCTATACACATACACTTCTAATCTTTTTTCCTTTTCAAACATGTACTTTTATTACTAGAACAGGAACATATTGCTAGTGTAATTTTATAACTTGTTTTTTTCACTTAGTATCTTTAACAAGTATTCTTCAATGTCATTCTTAATACCTGTATGGTCTTGTATACTATAGCACATATCTATTTAACTAATTCTCTATCATATATTATACAGTTTCCAGTTACTGATCCAGTTGTTTGGACATGACACCTAGAAATAATGTTACAATAAACTCTATGCCTAATTCTTCAAGCATACCTAAAATCATTCCCTTGTAAATTCCTGTAAGCTGGAGCATTAAGGTAAAAGATACTCTCCTTTCCATTTTTTACTCACAGTTGGGAGTATAAAACTGGAGAGGTACACAATAATTATATTGAGATACTGGAATTAAAGTAAGGAAGGTACTACAAACTTTCTGAAGGTGTACAAGAAAAGGGAAACAAATGTTATAGCACTCTCTCCTATTCTCTCATAACTTCACTTCCTCCTTTAAATTGCCCAAGAAGTCTTAAGCAAAATGGTAAATGTTATAACCTCTTAAAGGTTTCTAGCGCTAACAAATTTACCTTAACTTGGGGGAATGAAAACCGTTATATCAGAAAAGTAAGACTATAAAAATAACTTTCTCAGAAGAGTCTCTGTATTCTTACCTTTTGATGGAACTGAAGAAATCCCAAATCTATAGAGAGAAAAGCAAGTTAAATTTTAGGAAGCTGTTCACACTCCTGGTTGTCTGCAGCCGTGTCAAGTGTACATATGACACTTCTTGCTTGTGATCTTAAGCTTGCAATCATTAGCTAATTCTAACAACCCCATGAAAGAGGTTCAGTTTACTGTTTTTCTCACCAAGAGCCCAGAGAATAAGCTAAAAGGAAGCCTTAGCAGTATTGGGAATAGCATTCAGTTCTTGACATTTACTAATTACAAAAACTTTTGATAATAAAACCCCATCTATAGCTACTACATCCCAATCAGCAGAGACGTTATGGATAGAGCCAATGAGTATTTCTTTTCCAGAAGGCCTCTATTCTACCTAAAAACAATTATATGTAACCCACCCCTCCTTAATATCAGCACTGTATTAGATTCAACAGGGTGGGGAAACTCACCTAGCTGCCCGTGCAGCTTTCTTACTCTCCAGGCTCACAGGTACATTGAATCGCTCAGCCCTCTTCTGCATTCTCTAAGTGAGAAGAGACAAAAGGAGGGAAAGAAAAAATTCAACTTCTGATTTGCTTCAATTTTAAAAGTTGTTTACAGACATGTATCTCTAGAATATCATGAATAATCTTATCTAAACTGAGAATACTGACAATCCTCTAGAGGGTATCATGTTGTATCCATTCGAAGGCTTAACTCAACAGCCCTTTCCAGAAAGCAAACACAAAAAGACTATTATTACATTCATGTCCCCAAAAACAAAAGAGAAGGAATAAAATAAAACCCACATTCTGTATGAAGCCAAGAAGACAAAAGCCGTGTTTGGTTGACCTCTGAAAAGGGATCAAAGGAACAGCTTGGTTCCAATACTAGTGGTACGCTTTCACTTAGAAACAAGGCAGTGTTGTCCTATGCGGTTTTCACTTTAAAGATACAAGAAAAAAAGATTGATCTCAACTAGAACCTAGTTTCAGACACTGTGAAACAGAGTCGAGAGAAATTTCAATCTCACCAGCTAGTGGACAGTAACTTAAGAGGGACATCTTCCCTTTTCACTTTTCATCTCTTCTAAGCGACAACTGCCCCAAACTCTGATCCTACTTTGTAGACATCTAAAAGAAAGTTATCACTAAGAACACAGCAGTATACACACGAAATACAGGGCTTCAAAAGTGACATCCACTGTGCCACTCCAAATATTTCCCCAAGTATAGGTTTGGTGGGAAAACCTATCAACACAAAAATCTGTCAATACTGATTTTCTACTATGAGTAAAATGTTTAAAATGGTAATACATACAATAAAGGGTAAGAGAGAAGTAAATACAGAAACTGCTATTCTACTAAGGAGCAGAATACCAACCTCAGTCTGTGGTAATTCAGATGTAATCTTTACCACTTTCTTCTCTGCTGCCCTAGAAAAGAAGGAAGATTTTTAAAAACAGAAAACTGATATTCTAAACTAAAACCTTAGAACCGTATAAGAATTTACATGACTCACGTCCCCGTCCCATATTTGCCACCCCTTAGGAAAAAAAAAGAAGAAAAACAAAGCCATGAAGCTTATTAGAATTTTGGTTCCCTGAACTATCATCTATTGGCAAAAGTTCAAGTAACAGACTAAGCTGCTTTGCTGAGGTATAAGAAAGTAATAAGGAAAGAAGTCTAGCTAAATATAATTAGGCTGAAGGACACCAGAAACCATTTTACTTACAGGATTTTTCTGGACTAATCACTATTCCTCCAACCCTTATTTAAATACCAGCTCTCAAATTTCATCATAACAATTAATGAGTGCTCTACAATTTCTGGTTTCCTTCTTTTACAAATCTTTTAATTCTCCCATGGGACCTGTAGCTTCAGCTGGAACAGTCAAAGTGGAACAAATAAAAGTGCCAAAGGGGGCCAGAACAAAAAAGGTTAAAGGGATTTTGAATTAGGAAAACATGGCAAGTTACTAGTTAAAAGGTTTAAGAGAAAACAAAAGAAGGGGGACCATAGGGGCGGGAGACAAAGTTCGGAAGTACCCGGGATAAATGGAAGGGCATTAACCCTCCACCAAACAACTCTCATAAAACTGTGGGTCATAACCAGTCTCATTAAGGTGCCTCATTTAGAGACATGGGCAGCTTTTGTTCCAATATCCCGGACACTTTTCCCATTTGATGCCCTGTAAGGTAGTAATGGTTTAATGGCATTTTCAGAGGAAGCAATTCTAAAACAGGAACTTACTCTCTCCTTCATTCTTTTGTTGGAGGTCCCCGGACTGACAAATATGCACTGGGTGCCCCCTGCTGACCATAACTAGGTCCTACAACATTTAACTGTCTTGGGTGGGGAAAAAAAAATCATCACACTACAAACAGGTTATTTTCAGAACGTGGAATGATGAAGCAAGGAGACTCCTTTGGAATGCTCAAAGGGCATAAATGACCCCTATCTTGACTTTTAAAGAAATTTCTAAATTCTTCCCATTTCCCAATCATGCTCCCTTTCCCAGCCCTCTTTCATTTAGGCAGAAAGGGATACTGAAATTTATTAAGGTTTTACTTGAAGTCCAATGCCATTAGGAAAACAGTCCTCTCCTCCAACCCCAGGCTCCTATTTCCCATCTTGAAGCACAATCACTGCAGCATACCTCACAGCAAAAAAGGAACCGCAGAGAGGAAACTTTCTTACGTTCTATTCCAACTCCCTAACACACAATTAAGCTTAAGAAGTAAATACACATCACATTCTGGGGTGCAAGGGAAATTTCTCTGTACTGAGAAATCTCTCTCCTACTCACAGTCACACGTATAACATTCCACAACTAAGGGAACCCAGAACCTTTCTGCATATACTTTGGTCTAACCACTACTATCCCTCCAAAAAATCAAAATTACCACCCACACACTTTCAATTTTCTTGCTTAAAAATTTATTCATAAAGTTAAATTCCTCTAACAACTGTTCTCTATCCCAGCCCAAGGCCTCTCCCACAACCATCTTCTGCCAGACCCTCAGAAAAGCACCCTAATTTGATTCCTCTCTTTTGGAGCCAGAGGTGCTAGAGCAGCACTTTATTTCATGTGCCTGGTTTTGTTCAATCCAGATGTCAGCTGGAACAGAAACAACCTAGAACTCAGGAACAAACCAGTTCCAATGACAATACAAGTTCTACTCTGTGAATATACGGTATTCACTGGACAATGAATGTACAGCAAACTGAAGAAAGTCCAGACTTCTAAAGGAAACATTTCATTATAAAGCAGCTTAAAATGAAGGTCTTCCAGAAGTCATCTTCACAATTTTCCACTTAACAAGGAAACATTTCCCCTCTAAATGCATGAAATCATGTTAGTAGACTGTGTTGGAATTTAATCTGGTTAATAAATATCTGAAACTTGGTTGGGGGGTGTGGGAATTAAAGCCTTCTAAAAACAAGAGAATAGGGATCTAACCCACATATGACACAACAGACCTCTCCTGTGTCGCCCGCTACTCCCCTTAGGAGTGTATTTTGTAAATCCGCCTGTTCCGTTCCCCACTATGTCTCTGGTGAATCCTCTCACCCCACTCTCCCACACATCTGGCCTATACCCCAGTTCTTCTACACAAAAATTAAAAAAAAAAAATCACATTTTACATATTCTGAGAATGAATTTTTTTTGAAAATTTCAAACCACTATTTTTTAACTCACACAAGTAAATGATCGTTGCATTTACCCATCTGCATTCTAAACCCAGAATTCCCCAAAGTATCTCTATTTAAAAACTCTCCCATTAGGGCCTCCCCAGTGGCACAGCACTTGAGCGCTGGGTTGCAAAGCTGCCCGCAGCCTCTGAAGCGCCAGTTCAATCCCCGGCCGCTGGGCGAGTGTCCCACATGGCACGCAGACCTCTCCTGCCATGCCCGCTGCTCCCCTCAGCAGTGTACTTCGGTCCTTCTGCCTGTTCTGCTCCCCGCTCTGGCTCTGGTGAATTCTCTCACCCTACTGCGCTTCTGACTGTACCCAGTGCTTGTATAAATAAATAAATAAAGAAATCTACCCAAAAAAAAAAAAATCACACTCTAATGTATGGCGGGGTTAGCTTTCTTTCTCCCATTGTTAAAAAAAAAAAAACTATCCCATTAGCTATTTTCTCAAGATACTATATCTAAACATAAACCTCCTATGATAAAAAAATAAATAGCTCATTTTAGAAAGCAATTATACTTGATAACATCTAATAAAACATTAAACGCACATCGCTGGTGATGAAGCAAATTCACTGCTAGGAATTTATATCATACAAACACAGCACTGCATTTTTTGCTATTATGAATAATCTAAATGTCCATCAACAAGAGACTGGTGAAACTACTGTTAATCCATAGAAGGGAGTACTATTAGCTGTCAAAAAAAAGAATAAGTTCTAATTTGGTAACTACTAAATCTGAACATGAATACATGTACTATTCTTACAACTTCTGTATCTAATTGCAATTTTCCATAGTTACAAGCTAAAAAGAGAATGATCACTCACTTACTAGAATAATTATCCCTATTTCATAGGGTTGACAAGGATTGTGAGAATACTTATAAAACATTTCAAATCTTGCCTAAAATGTAATTACCGTTTAAATAAGAACATTATACAGAAAGCTTCAATGTGAAAAACAACAAAAGCAGGCATAATGTGTATGTGTCTGTATGTATACAGCAATAAGTTATTCTTGAAGACTATATTTAAAAACTCCAGGAAGTCATATAGGGATGGAGACAAGGGATACGCAATTTCCAATTTATGTGCTCCTTTACATTTTTATCAGTACATATATTATTTATTATTAGTATATATGTTGTCTTTAATAATAAAATACTAATACAACCAGGAGAAACAGAATGTAAAAAAAGAACCAACTGCTCTTAAAGAACTGAAGTATAAGATGGTCAGATATTTGTGTAAAAAGTTCCAAATAGGCCTCTCCTGGTGGCGCAGCGGTTGAGCACTGGGCTGCGAAGCTGCCCACAGCCTCTGTAGTGCTGGTTCGATCCCCGGCCACCCCACTGGCGAGGGTCCCACATACATGGCGCACAGACCTCTCCTGCCACACCCGATGCTCCCCTCAGCAGTGTATTTCGTCGGTCTGCCTATTCTGTTCCCCACTCTGGCTCTGGTGAATTCTCTCACTCTCCCGCGCTTCTGACTGTACTTGTATAAATAAATAAATCTTTAAAAAAAAAAATGTCCCAAATAAAGGTGGCTATAATCAACCTTGTGGCAGTTTAAATAAATCAGAACCACTTTCCCTATAGTATCCTATCCTCCCCTTTTCCACTGTAAATAAAGAAGGGAGAATACAGCGTTACTTAAGAGACAAAAACCTCTGCTCAGCACCCTCTACCCTTATAAAATTCCTGATAAGCAGACAATAGGTATGATTCTCTATACAGAAAATGATCTAATGTGGTAATCCTACAAAAGACTAACAAAGGCTAGGAGACTGTCTGGGATTGAAGTCTCCTGATTCTAATCTAATATAACCCAGATATGACTTTGCTTCTTTGAGACCATGGATTTGGAATGAAGTAAACTCTTTCCAAAAATTGTATAATCTAATGAGAAATAAAAAGGCCAATAGGGGTGTATAAGAGATTAAAAGTTCCCCCAAAACCCAGAACTGTCCATTCTGTAATGAGATTATTAAAAAAAAGGATAGTTACACGTCAACAGTTTTTCAGCAGGTTCTTCTTCTTTGGCAGGAAGATCTATTGGCTTTGGTTCTTCTTCCTAAAACCAAATGAAACAAGATGATTAACTTAAATCAAGAGTACTGCACATACCCATCAACAAAGACTATGAGAACTCCAAAATGAACAAGTCTTTCTGAACCTTCATTTCCCCTTTATGCTCCCCTAATGAGTTAGTATTTGAGTACTCTTATGATTGGTTGTTAAGCAATGTGGACAAGGCAGTGGCACATTGCCAGGCCAGTGACTAACCTTACTCTGTCCAACTCACCTCTGTTTCATCTCCCAGTACATCTTCTTCATTTGCTTCCTCTTCAGCTAAAGAATATTAAAATATTTAGGTCAAGCCCTGCTATAAAACCATCTCGATCACTGTACTTAGGCTAAAATTATAATCATTTTGCTTTCCCCAAATGAAACTCAATCATGAAGGCAGAACTAACACTAACAAAATTTGCTCTATATAAAATATAAAATTATATTCTCAACCTAACATTAATATAAAGTTGAACTCCAACTGGACTGAAGAACTAAATATAACGAGGTCAACCATGGCATTAGTAAAAAGCAATAGAGAATATCTTTATTATTAAGTAGTGGGGAGGGGAAAAAAAAATCAAAGACACAAAAGAGGCAAAAAATTTACTATTTCTCAAAACTAAGGACATCTACTTAAGGAATGACACCAAAGGAAAAGAAATAAATGACAAAGAAGGTATCTGTATCTAAAAATAACAATGTAATAGCATTAGAATATAAAAGAGATGCCTGTAAACTGAGAGTAATGGAAACCCCAATAAAAAAACAGGCAAAGATGACACCCAAAGAACCAAGAACACAAGAAATATTTAACAATCGTAAATTAGAGGAATATAAATTAAAACAACAGATAAGCAAAAATTAGACTACTTGGTAGAACAGCACCAAGTTTAGGTTTGTGATGATACAAGAACCCTAATGATGAGAATATCAATTTTACCCTATAATGACTCTCACACAGGAGCATTAGGAAATATTAAGGAAGTAGTTCAGGAGGCAAAATAGGTATGTCACTGGGTGAATTAAGTAAGACGTGGTGGATTCTTGTATATTATAGAACACTACACCAAAACTGAGTCAATAGACTACATGAGTCAATAGATTACACGACCTCACAGCCACAGGTCACATGGATCTATCATTAAAAAAAAAAAAAAAAAAAAGACATAAAGGAAAAAGAGAAAGTAAGGCCATGGCCTCACTGCCACTCATATAAAAATACTATATGCCGGCCTCCCCTGGTGGCGCAGCGGTTGAGCGCTGGGCTGTGAGGCTGCCTGCAGCCTCTGCAGCACCGGTTTGTTCCCCAGCCACCGGCGAGGGTCCCACCAAAAAAAAACAAAACTTTATGCCAAATACTACATGGTTTACGAGGACAAAGATTGGCTGAGTGTGTTGGGTGTGAAAGAAATGGAAATAAAATTTGGAGGGGATATTGTACAACCTGGCATGATAGTAAAACCTATTTCATGTTATTGTACTTAACTTTATTGGGTTTTTATAAAAGATTTATTTATTTATGCATACAAGAGCTGGGGTACAGGCCAGAGGTACGGGGGGTGACAGGATTCACCAGAGAGAGTGGGGAGCAGAATAGGAGGATCTACTGAAATACACTGCTAAGAGGAGCAGCGGGCAAGACAGGAGAGGTCTGCTGTGCCCTGTGGGTTGCTCCCTGGTCGGCTGAGAGTCAAACTTGTGCTGCAGTGGCTGGCAATAGCTTGATGGCGCTGTCTTTAACCCCATGCCACCAGGGAGGACCCCCGTACTTCACTTTATTGTACTTTACAAATACTGGTTTCTTTACGAACTGAAAGTTTATTACAACCCTGCACAAAGCAAGTCTATCTGGCACGATTTTTCTTACAGTGCATGTGCCTACTTCATGTCTTTGTTACGTTTTGGCAACCATTACATTTTTTAAATATTTTTTATTATACATACATAAGTATATACTATATATATTAAAACATTATATTTTATGGTGATCTATAATCTTTGCTGTTACTATTGTAATTGTTTTTGGGCACCATGAACCACACCCACACAAAATGGAGAACTTAATAAATGTATGTGTTCTCACTGCCCCACCAACTGGTTGCTCTCTCTCCTTGGGTCTCCCTGTTCCCTGAGACACAATATTGAAATTAGGCCAATTAGTAACTCTATAATGACCTCTCTATTGTTCAAATGAAAAAAGAGTCAAACACCTCTCATTTTCAATCAGAAGCTAAAATTGCTTAAGCTTAGTGAGGAGGGAATATCAAAGCCAATAAACAAACAACTAGATCTTTTGTGCAAAAAAGGCTAGCCAATTTGCAAAAATAAAGGAAAAGCTCTTGAAGGGAATTAAAAGTGCTACTCCAGTGGACACACAAATGGTAAGAAAGTAAAACAGTCTTATTGATACGGAGAAAAGTTTTAGTGGTCTGGACAGATTAAACCAGTCACAACAATTCCTTAAGCCAAAGCCTAATCCAGAGATAGGCCCTAAATCTCCTTAAGTCTGTGACAGATAGGAGGTGAGGAAGCTTCAGAAGAACAGTCTGAGGTTAGCAGAAATTAATTCATGAAGTTTTAGGAAAGAAGTCAACTCCGTAACATCTAAGTACACTGTGAAATAACAAGTGCTAATACAGAAGCTGTACCAAGTTATCCACTAGATCAAGCTAAAATCATTAATGAAGGTGACTACACTAAGCAACAGATTTTCCCATATGAATGAAATAACCTTATTAGCAGGGGTAAAAGTAGCTGGTGACTTCAAGTTCAAACCAATGCTCATTTACCATTTTGAAAATCGTAGGTCCCTTAAGAATATGCTAAATCAACTATGTCTGTGCCCTATAAATGGAATAACAAAGCCTGAATGATAGCACATCTGTTTACAACATGGCTTACTGCTTATTTTAAGCCCACTGTTAAAGATCTATTGCTCAGAAATAGATTCCTTTCAAAATATTACTGCTCACTGATAATGTACCCAGTCACCCAAGAGGTCTGAAGGAAATGTGTAAGATTAACATTGTTTTCATGCCTGCTAACATCCTTTCTGCAGTCTGAGGTTCAAGGAATTCTGAGTTTTTTTAAAAAGATTTATTTATTTATGCATACAAAAACTAGGCACAGGCCAGAGATGCGGGGGTGAGCAGATTCACCACAGACAGAGTAGGGAACAGAACAGGCAGACCCACTGAAATACACAGCTGAGGGGGCAGTGGGCAAGACAGGAGAGGTCTGCTGCGCCATGTGGGTAGCTCCCTGGCCTGCTGAGGATCGAACTTGTGCTGCAGAGGCTGCGGACAATTTCACAGTGTTGTGCTTAACCCCTCGCGCCACCAGGGAGGCCCCTAATTCTGACTTTCAAATCTTATTATTTAATAAATAAAGCTATAGCTGTTATGGAAAATGACTCCTCTGATGAATCTGGGCAAAGTAAATAAAATGTCTTCTGGAAAAGATTCACCATTCTATATGTCATTAAGAACATGTGTGATTCAAGAGAAGTCAGAATAAAAGGAATTTGGAAGAAGTTAACTGCAACCCTCACAGATCACTTTAAGCAACCTTCAAGACTTCAGTGGAAGAAGTAACTGCAGATATGATGGAAATAGCAAAAGCAGAACTAAAAATGGAACCTGAATTGCTACATTTTTACAATAAAACTTGAATGAGTGAGAAGTTGGAACTTATGAAAAGCAAAAAAAGGAATTTCTTAAGATGGAATCTATTGCAGATGAAGATGCTGTTGACATGTAGAAATTCCAACAAAGCATTTAAAATACAATATAAACTTAGTTGATAAAGCAGCAATAGAGTTTGAGAAGACCGAGTCCAATTTTGAAAGAAGTTCTAAAGTGGGTAGTATGCTATAAACCAGCACTGCAAGCCAGTAGAAAAAAAAGTCAACTATGTGGCAAACTTCATTATGATTTATTTTAAGAAACTGCCAGGGGCCTCCCTGGTGGTGCAAGGGGTTAAGACACAACCTATGAAGCTACCCACAGCCACTGCAGCATGAGTTCGATCCCTGACCAAGGAGCTACCATATGGCGCAGCAGACCTCAACTCTCCCACTGCTCCCCTCAGCAGTGTATTTCAGTCAATCTGCCTGTTCTGTTTCCCACTCTGTCTCTAGTGAATCTTCTCACACCCACATTTCTGGCCTGCACCCCAGTTCTTGCATGCACAATAAATAAATAAATCTTTAAAAAAAAAATGCCAGTCACCCCAAACTTCAGTCTGATCAGTCAGCAGTCATCAACAATGAGGAAAGACTTTCTACCAACAAAATGGTTAGGAATTAATGAAGGCTCAGATGACGGCATTTTTAGCAAAAAAGTAATAATGCTACCGCACACTTAATAGACCATAGTACAGTACATACAAAACTTTTATATGAACTAAAAAAAAACAACCAAAATATTTGTGATTCCTTCATTGCAGTGGTCTAAACCAAACCAGCAGTATCAACAAAGTATGCCAATAAACCTTAAATGAAGTTGTTTTTAAAAGGCAGAATTAGAATTTGTCAGAGCTAGAAGAGACCAGAAGTTTCTGGATTTCAAAGGTGGAGTCACATCAAATTTCACAGATCAGAATTCAGCCATATAAACGGTGAATGTCCAAGTTACCTAACAATAAGAGGAATTAGAATTCAAATCTTCCAATTCTCAGTCTAGTGACACTTGTTTTACCATATTTCTTTAAAATAATTTGCTTGAATATTGAATAAATCATGTCTTAAAAGGGGGGAAAGGGAATATTTCTTTGCATTAACGACCACTATTTTAGATGACAATGAGGTTTTTTATAAATTAATTAAGAGCTTTTATCACATCAACAACCTTAATGAAAAGAAATCTTTTAATGGCAGAGTTGGAAAATTAATCCCCTCACTCATATCACTCTTTGCCTCCAAAAAGCACTCACCATGCTCTTCAAGATATGCCTGGAGTCTGTTGATAAGATCTTGTTTTATCCCTTTGTCTCCAAACCACGAGCAAGACATTCCTGCTTTAGTTCAGCAAGCTGAAAAGAAAAAGAATAAAGCTTTTCTTTAATTAACAGAATGAACCTGGGGGAACAAAACGTAGTTCTCACAAAAAGAAAAAAAATTCATCCCAAATTACTGCTCTTAACTGCACCAAGCAGTCCACAGTCTGCTTCCCCCTAACAAAATTCGATACTTAAGAGAATTTTACTAACACATAAGGAATGAACACCCTACTTTAATAAATGTTGACTGTTCCTGCAACTATTTATTATTACAAATCCTTAGTTATTTCTGAGGAGGGGAAATAGGTTCCCTCCCCCGCCAAAAAAAATCAGTGCATCAACTGGTACACAGAAAGGCTAAGTTATCACAGAAA
>NW_023604914.1:0-30738 GCF_014898055.3 Talpa occidentalis
TCAAAGAAAGTGGCAATGCCTGCCGACTTGCTGTTTTTCTGTATCCCCAGTCCAATTATATTGTTTTAGTTCTAAACCTGGAACTAATTGTTTTGAGCAAAAAAACTTCAGCTTGTGAAATGGGGCAATGTGAAATGTAGCAGACCACACAAGGCCTAAGCTTGAGCCATCTCAGGAGGATAATTTAGGACTGTTGGAAAATTCCAGACCAAAACAATAGAGGCCGGGTTCCCGTCAAAATAAGATGTATGTACCTGGGCAGAGAGAGGGGCACTCCACCCCCAAACCTGCCTGCTCTAAAATGGGTTCTGCCATCTGCCACATCAACACAAAACATATGGACTTTAATGGGAAGGATCTTTAACACAATTAGGAAACAATACAGGAAAGGCAAAGAATATAGTTTCTAAATCAAGCACCCAAAGTTACTCGTCCCCTCGTGGGTAAAAGTCCACCCAAGCAGGATTGGCCCAGAGCAAGGCCGCAAAGCCTGTCACAGGTCAAAAGCACCTTCTTTCCAGTGGGGACCCAAGAAGCATCAGAAACACCAGACAAGTCTGGAAGGGAAAAAAGAGCAAAATCAAAATCAAGACAAAAACCGCCATTGTCACCTTCCACAGGTCTCTCACCCACATCTGTGTCACCCAGTCCACGACCAAAAGTGTAGTTTCTTCACGTGTCTCTCAGCTCCATGTGCCTCCTCCAGGTCTCCTTGCTCGCCATCCTGCTTCCTTCCTAGTCTCCTCTGCAGCTTCTTCTCGCCCTGCTCAGCTCCACCCTCCCTGGGTGGAGTTGGAAACACCCCCTTTCCTGGGGACCACCCTGTTACATACCCTTGGTACCTGAAACATGGGATGTGGTGAAACGCTCCACTGCTTGTAACAGTAGAATTGGCTTCTGTACTCCCGCTTGCTGTGGCAACTGCAAACTCTCGGTGCGGTTTTTGGCTTTAAAAGCCCTTATCACCCCAGTTTGGGCTGCTCCCTATAGGAAGGACAGTCACCCTGGCTAATAAAGGCTTTTTTTCTAAATCTGAGTCAGACTCGGGTCTGTGTCTAGGGGGAGACTCTACAACAAGCTCTCTGGACCTCTTGTTTTCTTGTTTGAGAAAAAATACAGAGGGTAGAGGAAATGATATCAGTGGTTCATTTTGATTCTAAAGTTATATGATTTTATAAATCTTTCTCTTATACTCTCCTTAGAATGTATTTTGATATTGAGTCATTAGGATCAGAATAGAACAGGAAAAGCCTTGGAGGAATAAGGAAGGCTCCAGAGATAAGGGCAACAAATTCCAAAGGGAATTAATCAAACACCCAGGCCTAGGGGCAACAGGACATTTCGAACAAGGATGATAAAGAAAAGTCTGCTAACATAAGGGCTGGGACACAGAAACTTAGTTCTGGGCACAGAGACCTTTAGGCAATGAGTGAGACCACCACCGAGAACTAACCAATCACAAAGAGGCCTGTGGAACTTTAGAGTAATTAGGGAAAGAAGGTGCATATTCCCTGAGGCACAGCTCCACTTGGGCTCCCTTGCCATCCCTGGCCTGGTTCTTTACATTTATTTTTGTTCCCTTTCTTCTTAATAAACTTTTTCTTTCTCTAGGCAAATCTGCCTCTTCTGCTTGCTTGCCTGAGCTTCAGCAAAGTTCCTGCTGCAGCTTCGTGAGACAGCAGCCCGTGGTGGTCTAGTGGCTGGGCTCAGTGCTGCCACCGCAGCCTGGGATCCTTCCTGGCTGGAGACTCAGCCTGAAAACCTGAAATTTCAGTATCAATATGATTTTTAATATCAAATTTTTAAGTAAACTTCTAATTTGTACTAATAATTGTACCTCGTGAATATTTTGTCTTAATATATAGGAAGTAAATGTCACTAACTTCTGTATTCTTGAACAAATAGCTACTCAAATGGATGAAAACACATTTTGACTGTTATTGTAACAGGGTGGTCCCAGGAAGGGGGAGGTTCCAGGTTTCCTGCCCCCCAAAGGAGGGTAGAGCTGAGCAGCGAGAGAAGAAGCTGCAGAGGAGACTGAGGAAGGAAGCAGGATGGAGAGCCAGAAGGAGACCTGGAGGAGGCACATGGAGCCGAGAGACACATGAAGAAACTGTGCTTGCCATTTGGTCGTGGACTGGGTGACACAAATGTGGGTGAGAGACCCTGTGGGAAGGTGACAGTGGCGGGTTTGTGTTGATATTGATTTGCTCTTTTCCTTCCAGACTTGTCTGGTTGTTTCTGATGCTTTTCTGTGGGTCCCACTGGAAGATGCTTTAGACCTGTGGCAGGCTTTGGGCCTCTCTCTGGGCCAATCTTCCTTGGGTGGACTTTTACCCACGAGGGGTCGGGTAACTGTGGGTACTTGATTTAGAAACTATATTCTTTGCCTTTCTGTACTGTTCACTAATTGCATTGAAGGTCCTTTTCATTAAGTCTCATATGTTTTGTGTTGATGCAGCGGATAGCCATTTAGAGTAGGCAGTTTTGCAGGTTTGCGGGGCTTGGGGTACCCCTCTCCCTGCCCTGCAACATTATGATTTTTTTCCTACTTTCTTTTTAATTATTTTATTTTATATATTTACATCATTTTCATTTTTGTGCAATGTGCATTTTCATCTCAGTTATGATTATTAATTAATCATCACATCACTGCTGATTTCACTAGATTTAAAAAAATATTGCTTGTAAAACATTTTATATAAAATGATATTGCTGTTGATTAGGAAAAAAAAGGTAGACCTGTGTTAAGAGTCTAACATTTGGCAAGTCATTACTGTACTTTTGTGAAGATTTTGCTTTCTCATTATTGAAATTACTGTGGCAGGAATGAAGTTATATTCTTGGAAGTATGCAAAATGCTTCAGAATAGGCTTAGTAATATATATCTGAAGAATTCGCACTGATTATACTAAACTCTATCAATTTCAGGTATATTTCCTTTGGAAGAGAGCGTCTCTGCAGAATGAAGGCTGTCTTGATAATGACATACGCATACAGTTTATTGTGTTTTCAGTTCAGTTTGCAAGGAAGTGTCTCAGCATTCCAAGCATCTCATTAGTTTCAAGAAGATTCCAAATGACTTTAAGAACATTTGAAACATATTCCCTGGTGCAAACTTCAGAGGAAAATATAATGCCCCCAGTAGATACTGCTTGCTACTCTCTTGCCAGTCATTAATACACCCTATGAATCTACACAGGAGGCAGAAGCCTAGAAGATACATTTTTCCAAACATCTTTAGGGTAAAAGTGGCCCCATTCTGGTGGGTATATTTGTGCAGCTGCCTTGGAAAACATCCCTGATGGGGCTCCAGTGAACAGTTCTTGTTTCCAGGAGTTTCTTTTCCTATCCTTCTGTTAATAGCTTAACCTCTTAAATCTCAGGCATTCTGATCTCTAATCTCTCCTAGATTGGTCCATTTGTTCATTGATTGCCCACCCATTAAGCACATTTCTTCAGGTGAGCTGGGGAATAAAAAGGGCGTGCCACAAATACAAATGTTTCAAGTTGGGAAAAGAAAATCATCGAGGATAGTTTTTTCTTTTGAGGAAATTGTGTTTACAAATGACTGTCTGAGCATCTCTTTGGGGTAGCTCAGCCATCCATTACTTTTCTCCATCCATTACTTTCTGGCCATCCATTACTTTTCCAAAGGACAACTGGGGACTGTGAATTTTTTGGAGGAAGAGGTTTTCCAAACTCATTTAAACCTTAAAATTGTGTGGGGTATTAGTTGATATCCCTGCATTCTGAGCTCTAAAGGTTTTTTACCTTAAAATTATGATTTCGATGGTGATTCATTTGAGCCAACATTTCACAAGCCTCACAAATTGTATTGGTAGAAGTGATGAGTGATTATCAAAAGGAGAAAATAATCAAAATCTGTATTAGGATCTAAACAAAATTAAGAATAGTGAAACACTTGAAAAAATTGAGCAGTTTTTACCAATCAAAATCTTTTTAAGATTTTAAAAAAACAAGTCTTCTATTTTATAGCTTTGTTATAAAACATGAATTTAAAGCAATCATTTAAAACAGAAGAGTGTCCACTTTCTTTTTAGTAAGTCACACTGTGGTCGAGACTGAGCCAGGAACATGGCATGACTTCTTCCTTAGTCTTGAACCAACAGTTTAGTTTTAATTTAACACATTGAACCACTTTGCTCAGAGCCATGATGAAGTGTTGATTAATTTCTTAGGGATACTTTGTTTCTTGAGAAGATGCTGATGCCTGAGGAACACTTGAAGGCATTTTAAACTGCTAGTGCAGATGAGAACAACTATTTCAGGAAGGTCATTGATCATCCAGTGACTGACTGCCCCTAGACTGTTATTGTCCAGTGCCTGCCCAGCCTGGGAATAAAGAGACTGTCCCCATTTCTTTACTCCCTAGTAGAGGAAATGGTTTAGTTCTCTTATATTTTTTGAGAGCTAACCACTATTTCTCTGAGATGGTGCCACATGTTAATATGGGGCTTGTGGAAACAATCTCATGGTTACCCAAAGTCTGGCTTTTTGAGCAGCAAGTGACAGGACATCATTAGGTCCATACCAGCACATTAATAAATGTATAAAAATTGCTGAGTCTGATTCTTACCTCATGTCTTTCACCTTACACAATACTTTGCTTTCACTATAGAGTTATAATGTTATATAGAGTTATGGAACTGCATATAGATATTACATATCATATATAATAGAATATATATAGAGAGAATATATAATATATATATTTACATGGAGAGTATTTATATATTCTAAATATATTATAGAAGGAAAATACATGTGATATATGGGGCCTCCCCAGTGGCACAGCGGTTGAGCGCTGGGTTGCGAAGCTGCCACAGCCTCTGCAGCGCCGGTTCGATCCCCGGTTGGATCCCCGGCTGCTCCCCGGCCACCGGAGGAGGGTCCCACATGGCGAGCAGACCTCTCCTGCCGCCCGCTGCTCCCCTCAGCAGTGTACTTCTGTCCTTCTGCCTGCTCTGCTCCCCGCTCTGGCTCTGGTAAATTCTCTCACCCTCCCGCGCTTCTGACTGTGCCCAGTGCTTGTATAATTAAATAAATGAATGGATAAATAAATAAATCTTTAAAAAAAAAAAAGAAAATACATGTGATATATAGAGGGAGTTAAAGTATTTTATGATATACAAAGAAGGAAGAAAAATATGGGATTTGAAAGGTTTTCAAAGAAACTCAAATTAGATTGCTTATAAAAATTGTTCACTAATAATTTAACTTTTAATTTTTTATAAACTATGTATTTTTAATTTTTTGCAATGGAAATTGCAAGTATACCTGGAAACAGAAACAATAATAAATTCTCATGCTCCTATAACCAAAATTTGACAGTGATCAACTCTCTGATCTTTTTTAGATTGTCAATTATTTATTTTATAGGCAGGTAAGTAGATACACATATTAACATCCTACTATATTCCATTAAGAAACACATGGTATTTGGTTGCCAAAACTTAGTATTGTGAAGATTCATCAATAATTTCTACAATGTCACTTGTCTCATATCCCCATTAAAATTTCACCTAAGAATTTTAGAATCTACTAATATCATTGTTTAGATACATTATTTCAATAGATTTTGAAAAATAATGACTTGCTAGTTTTATCATTTCTCTTGCATTTACTAGTCTTGATTCTTACATAAACAGTATATCAACAATTTGAAGGCTAGAAATCTGAAAATCTATTTTAGAAAATCAATTCTAAAATAATGAATTGGCACTCTCATAAACTATTAAAAAGATCAATACCTTATGCTTTTTTGTTTATTTTTGTTTTAAGAATCTATGAATTTTAACATATTTTACGGTTTCAATCCATTCCATTATTCTTTATGATGATCAAGCTATCCAGTCAACAAGGCTAGTGGCTCCTGGCTTCTCTTTCTTTGATGGATTTCTTGCTTTTAGGTGTACCAGGATATTTAAAGCTCATCTTGAACATTTCCTGGCCCAGACTTAGAATCAGTCATTTGTCCAAAGGAGTCCTATTTCCTTTTACTGGAAAGTTGCATTTAAAGATGACAGTAACAATATTAAGGATACTTTTTGCTTCTAGGACTTTTCAGGGCACAGAGAGAGTATTCAACTTTTAGTAAAACAATAAATCATGAATTCTTGCTGACATTTGGAACTGATATTACAAGGTTTGGACTTAATGTGTAAACGTTTACTTGAATTTTAAAAAAATCTTTAAAAAATTTTTGGACTCTAAATGACATTAAAATGACTTATTTGCTTTATTTTATAATATGTATATAATTAAATAGCTTGCTTATTTATATTATATAGTATCTCTGAGAGTGTAGGTGGAAAGTTCCCATCCCTCTGGGTTCTTCAAGGGCTGGCTGAGCAAAGAATTAAAATCAAATGTACTAATAGGCGAAAAAGAACAAATTTAATTACATATACAAGGAGAATTTAATCATTGAAAATTCTAGAGTAAATGAGACAGACTGAGATTTGACTGAGATTTTTTTTTTCAATTTCTGAGCTAATCAGTGGGTTTGGAGTCTGGGGTGGGGGTGGGGGATAAAGGGCAACGCATTCACATACCAAGGAAAGTGGGACTCATGCAATAAACTCAGATACCCTAGATATTTCCCTTTCACAAGATAGATTCATCTGATAAAAGGATATTTTCTGGATATGACCCTAACTCGGTATTTTCATTCTTTAAGGCAATGCTAATGGTTTCTCTTAAAGCCCAACAGACTCGATTGACCTTAGCTTCACATGCTAAACTGACACAAACTGGAAAAATCCTGCTCTAGACTTTGGTCTTATTGAACAATATAATTATCCACATTGTCATTAAAAATAAACCTGCCCTCTGAAAGCAGACATTAGAATTTGTACTTCTACATTTTTGAGTTAAAGTATTGTTTTAAAAAGTTATTTGAAAGAACTCTTCTATATCTGGTTATTCTACCAACTTTATATACTAATAAGTTTATTTTAGTTTGTTTGCATTTTTAGTTATTGCTTTAGTTATTTGTTTCTATGTAATTTTTTCTAATTCATGAAAAATATTGACATGAGTCCAAAGTCAAAACTATGAACTAAATTTCTTCCAGTTTCCAACTATTGGCAGACAATGATCTATACTTTTTTAGATTTATTTAAAAGCAGGATTCAATTTTAATCCAGCTATGTGGGGGATCTCCTATAAAAACATACTTTATCTTGCTCAGTGAAAATGAGGTTTCCCTCAATGAGGCAAGTAAAGTACTGATTCAGCATGTCAAATCTAAGTCTTTTGTGCACCAATTTCATTGAAAAATACCATAATTATATAAGATAATTGAGTTATGGAAACTAAAACTAATGATTTTCTTTGTAGTTTTTGACAGTCTTAGTCACACTGTTTTTTGTGGTCTAAGAAGTTTATAATACCTGAAGTACAGGGTTCTTAAGAAGAAATAAAAAAAAGTATCAAATCTGGATAGGCTGACATTTGGTTAGTGTTTATTGCAGATATTTTCTATGCTGCTCCTGGAGAATTATGTCCTCCCTTCATGCTCACTGATCCTTTAAAACCTTGACTCATCTATATTCTTATCTCCCAAGCCTCCATTTTTCTCAATACTCCATTTTTTTCCCACTGTAATTTTGGAATTTTCATCAGCTACAAAAATTTCTATCTCGGTTCTGTTTATATCATCACTAGCATGCTCCAATGACTCCCTGTTTCCTATAGAAATAGAAGAAGCAAAGCAAAAGGTCAATCAAAACCAAACCAAAATAAACCCTGGGAATCTGACCATGAAATGGAGGATACCAGAATACTATGCCTAATGGAAGGCATAGAAGAAAGGGGAAAAGTAACTCAGTTGGCTATAGTGGTGGACTGTGGGTACCTTGGGGGTGAGTGAGATGTGCTAATACACACCTGAAGAAGTGGGGTCCTATAAGTGCCCAATCTTATTGGGCATGCAAAGTTGCCCATGACCTGATCTTCATGTAGATTTTAATTCCCATTTACCCTGACATGAGCCCTGTGCTCCTGTCAAAGCAAACCTCATACAAATCCTTAATGCACCATCATGATTCATGTCCTCATGCATTGTTTGTCTTGCTTCCTCTGCTCAAAAGCTCTCCCTTCCTGTCATTAGGGTACCCTATGTTCACAATGGTATATATTCAGTCTTGCTGCAATATGTTAATAAACCTGATTTTCTTCGATGATAGTTCTCAGGAACCATGTTTTGTTAGTGTAGAGCAATGCGTCATGGCACAGACACAGAAAATTAAAATAATGTTTTTAAGACACACTGGGCTAAGTAGGAAGCTGCTTGGACACTTTGGCAGTAGAAGGCATCTCATGTCTATTTTTATCTTTGTAATTTTTATTGCGGTAATGTTGATTTACAAACAGTATATGATTTAGAGATATAGTTTCACACCTTTCCACAGGTATGTTACCACACCACATGCGCCGCTGAAATACCCATAATCCTTCACCACAGCCCATTGTGCCTCTTTCAACTTCTGCTTCCCACTCCTCAAGGTCCCCTCTGGTAGCCTCAATTCTGTAGTCAGATTCTTCTAGGGTTTGTTTTATCTGTTGTTTTGTTTCTTTCTATGCGTAGGTTAATATAAACATCCTTTATTTGTCTCTGCCTTTCTGATTTATTTTGCTTAGAAAAATTCCCTCCATGTCTATTCATGTCATTGCAAATGGAAAGATTTTAGCTTTTTTATGAGGGAGTAATATTCTATTGTGTGTGTATACCAAGTCTTCTTAAATGGGCACTTAGGTAGTCCCCATAATTTGGCTATTGTAAATAGTGATGCAATGAATCTGTGCTTTTAGACTGTGCTTTAAAAGCACTATCGACCCCTTAGAATGAGTGCTTTTAAATTCTCCAGGTATCACCTGTCTTTTAAAGATCAAGGGATATCAACATCTTCATGCATCTGACTTGACATCTAGCTTGAAGAATCTAGCAGATTTACGGTACATGATGACGAGATGGGAAAAGAGTACTGTTGGCAGCAACCTAGCATATAAAGTTACACCAAGCATATGAAAGATTTAATCCGAATCCATTTTCTGATGAGGGACAGATAATTTCATTGCAAATGTTTGACCCTTAAGGAAAGGAATTCTATCCTTTTCTACTTACCAATCCATTGTTCATTGATTAGTGTATTTTTTTTAAGATTTATTTTTTTATTTAAACAAGAACCAAGGTACAGGCCAAATGTGCGGGAGGGTGAGAGGATTCACCAAAGACAGAGAAGGAACAGAACAGGCAGACAGACTGAAATACACTGCTGAGGGGAGCAGCGGGCGAGACAGGAGAGGTCTGCTCGCCATGTGGGTTGCTCTGAGGCCGGCGGGGATTGAACCGGCACTGCAGAGGCTGCGGACAGCTTCACAGTGCGGCGCTCAACCGCCTGTGCCACCAGGGAGGCCCCAAGTGTATTTTTTTTTTTTTCATTCACAAAATGAATGAGGGCTGAGACTGCTCTCTTCATCCTACTGCGTCCTCAGAGAGAGTCCTCCACCTCCATGGTATTACATGTGCATCTGTGCAAGTGAGGGAACACCAAGGATTGCCTGCAAACAACAGAGGTTAGAAGAGGTAAAAAGAGATTCTCCCATGGAGACGTCATTGGGAGCATCTTGATTTTGGATTTTTAGCTTCCTGAACTGTACAAAAATAAATTTCTTGGTTTTTTAGCCATCCAGGTTCTCACACTTCTTGGGAACAGTTCTAGGAAGCTGATTCACAGAGAAAAGCATCCTGGAAACAGTTGGAGAGAGAAGGGCAGCCTTGGAAAATAACCTTTGGATCAGCTACCAACAGGAAATGTTTAAGCATCACTGTTCCCATTCCTTCTGCTCTGCTCCTAGAAATGGTCCCTGAAGGCTTATTTTCTAAAGTTGAGAGGTTAGCAGAAGACTGAATTCAGATTACCTAATTCCAGTCTCCAAGACATTCCCAAGAATTGGAGGAGAGCACAGCAAGATGCTTTAAGCTGGTTCCAAGCCTCTTAGAGGCTTATTTGTCATTTTAGTAAAATAATATATTTCTGTAACATACATACACACAGGCTAATTGAAGATTGATTTTTGAAAGGTTTCCTTCGATAAAAATTAAGAATTTTTATATAATTTATGATTTTAAAAGTCAATTTTAGCTCTACATGTTATAACTATTAGGAATATTGATTTTACATTTTTATCAGGAAAATGAGTCTTGGAAACACATTTGCATCCAAAGGATTACCTTTGAGATATGATTCTTGCTATCACAGAATTCCTTTTGTCTCATATTTGCATATCAACTCAGTACTATACCTTTCGCAAAGACAATATACCAACTGATATTACTTTACTATATAGGTGTATATATTCTATAATATTAAATAAAATTACGAGCTTCATATATTTTAGATGGCATATGAAGATAGGCAGAGGTGGCAATAATATTGATGTCTTTTCATAATATCACTATTTAACCATCTTAAACCACAGCCTTCTAAATAGTTGGGGCTGGATTTATTAAAATCATTTACAAATATTTAGTTTTAGTTCTTGAAAGAAAGGTGCTACTTTTGATTCTGGTAGGAATGTAAACTGACATATTCACTATGGAGTTCAGCATGGTGGGACCTGAAAAATTAAAAATAAAAGAACCATGAGAACAAGTGATTTCAATTCTGGGTGTTTATCTTAAGAAAGTGAAAACACAAATAAACCAAAACCAAACAAACAAACGTGTACCCCTTGGATGCTGTAGCATTATATAAAATGGCCAAGAAATGAAAACAACCTAAATGGATGAAAGGATAAAGATATCTCTCTCTCTCTCTCTCTCTCTCTCTCTCTCTCTCTCTCACACACACACACACACACACTCTGTAATACTATTCCACCATTAAAAATATAAAAAAATTTTTACTGTGACAACATGGATGGACCTTGAGGGCATTATGCTAAGTTAAATAAATTCAGACAGAAAAAGAAAAATAATGTCCTATTTCACTTACATGTGAAATCTAAAAAAGTAAACTTCAAAGAAAAATCACAAGCTCATAGATACAGAGCACAGATTAGCAGTTACTGATGGGTGCAGAGCTGGGGGCTTGACATTGTGAGGGTGAAATGGGTGAAGCAGGTCCAAAAGTACAAATTTACAGTTAAAAATAAATAAGTCACAGCATGTAATATACAGCATGACTAAAGTTAATAATCTTGTACTGAATATTTGAAAGTTGCTAAGAGTTATTCTTAAATTCTGATCACAAGGAAATACATTTGTGTGTGATAGTAGATGTTAACTAGGCTTATTGTGATGATCATTTTGCAATATAAACAAATATTGAATTATGTTGTATATATGGAAACTAATATACATTTGCATGTCAATTAAAACTCAATAGTAATAATGTTGATTCTGATGAAAATATTCACTAAATTTTAATTAAATGCAAAATATGTAATTAACTTTTTCTTTTCAAATGTAAATCTGTCATCATTTCTATCCAATGATATTTATTTCTTGTCAATCTTATCACACCTTATTTCTATCTAAG
This sequence comes from Talpa occidentalis, assembly GCF_014898055.3. Taxonomy (NCBI): domain Eukaryota; kingdom Metazoa; phylum Chordata; class Mammalia; order Eulipotyphla; family Talpidae; genus Talpa; species Talpa occidentalis. Next base: position 11,571 of record NW_023604914.1, read on the forward strand.
TCCTGATTTAAATTTTTTTTCACATTATGTTATAGTTGGCAGGAATATAATGGATTCATTAGCCAAAGTCATTTTTAACCGGGAAGATATGGTCCTGGTAAAAATAGGTGTAATTACAGTGAATAATCACTGTACCTTAGATGCTGTTTAATAAGCACTTTTTTTAACCCTTCAATCTATTACATGTTAACAGTAGCTAATACAGTTTCTAAGACATTTTATTTTTTTATTGAAAACTTAAAAAATAACATCAATTGGAAGTATTTGTTTTACTAGTTATTTTACTAATATACTAAATATTAAATAATAAAATCAATCATTTAGCTAAAATTCTAGTCACATAATGGTGTTTGGGCATTTCATTTGGATACATGAAAAAGCCTGTTTAGATGTTCTACGTTATATTGGACACATGAATGTGTAGAAGGAACTGGTGTCTGTTGTGCACACTCAACACATGTCTAATAGATTAGAATTCTACAGTAATTTTATGGTATGCATTTTATTATTTACATTTTACAAATAACAAAAAAGGCTCAGCTAGGTTATGTAATGGATTTGCCAGTACAATCTTAACTGTATGTGCCCAAAGCCCAGCATGAAACAGTTTAAGCAGGAGAGGAACTTATTGATGCATTAAAAACAAAAGTTAAGATGACTGTGGAATTGGAATCAATGATAGTTGGGTATAGAACATAAACCTTTAGACTCTCTTTTTCAACTTTCTCATTGTGACTTCTTCACATCACTTTTGCATGAAGCTAGAAGACAGACTCTTTAATTGATCCTTAGGGGAAATGGGATGTCCCAGAATTTCCAAACGGAGCACTTATTAAAAAAAGTACTTTAACTGAGCTATCACAGTCCACCTAGAATAGTTAGCAAATTCAGGGGCAAAGGACTCCATGCTTGGTTTATTCTGGATCATATACATATTCCTGTGGTCTGGATTTGGGATATCTTATTATTCGGAGTTCGGGATGATGCTTGTGATTAACCCATGAAACCAATAGCTTTGTGGTACATTTCTAATGCTGGAACTGTTAATTGACTCATGATCTACCAACTTAAATGCTGTCCTTTTAATATATAATGCCACTATAAAACATATTTGTTATATTATAGAGATTTTAGGTTAAAATGAACCCAAAGTCTACTGTGAAGGAACACCAGGGGCATTCTTTTTTGACTTTGCAGGTTTGACCTGAGAAACCTATTTTGGAGCAAAAAGAATTGTAGTTATAATAGACAGGAAGACATAGATGAGTCAAAATCACAATATGTGAGCCTTTCAATCTGTCTACCCAGCTCATCTCCATCTTAATATCCAGAAACAATCTAGTCACAGAGCACTATTCAAAGCTAGATTTATTTAATTGCATGTTGGCCCAAGAGCTTTAATTTGAAAGTGATTTTTAACCATATGCTCTACCCATGAAATATTAGCATATAAGCATAAGGATTAACGTTAAAATATCCTACTTGTTTTCAATGCACTCAGGTTAGCTGATGACAATCTTTGGTAACCCATGTATGTTATTTTGATCAGGGATATGTATTTTTCACTGACGTTTAAATAATTTAAATTTTTTAAAGACTTATTTATTTATGCATACAAGAACTGGGGTGCAGGCCAGAGGTGTGAGGGGTGAGAGGATTCACCAGAGACAGAGCAGGGAACAGAACAGGCAGACTGACCAAAACACACTGCTGAGGGGAGCAATGGGCAAGCAGGATTGAACCGGCGCTGCAGAGGCTGCAGACAGATCCACGGCGCTGTGCTCAACTGCCTGCAGCACCAGGGAGGCCCTTAAATAATTTAAATTTTTAAAAAAATCTCTCACTTTTCCCCTCAACTTCTTTTCCTTTAACCCTAATTCCCATTGCCTCAGCTCTTGGCATATTTCATACAGCTAACATGAATCTGCTCTTGCACATTTTGCCAAGAGAGATACAGTGGTGGTCAGAGTCTTTGGTGTTTGTCCACAGTAGATGAAAGAGAAAGGAATAGAGATCTGAGAAAAAACAAAAGGGACAAGCCTATCTCCCTACTCATCTCCAGAGGCTGTGCATATATATGGTGACCCTAAAAATGGTGCAGGTAGTAGAATTTAATTTTTGGTATGAACCCAAAGTCTACTTAGAAAAGTGTAAATTTATAATACGTATTTGCTTTTAATGTGTATATATCCTCAGGAACTTATAAGTTGAATTAATGTAGTTTTCAGAAATAACTGTTAAATTACAATGAACTTATACAAATTTAGTCTATGATAACAAATGTTATTTCATGATTCAAGTGCTGGTCACATCTCCAACTGCCTTATCATCCTAACATTCCATTATTCTATCACAAAATACCATGCTTCTATTAGAAGAAAACGATCCATTTGAATCATATCAAATTTAATTACTCTAATATTTATATAATTATGGTTCTCAAGTTCCAAAAGCATTCATTTCTTAAAAATTAAGTTTTGCAATGAAGAAAGGCAGGGTAATCCTTTTAGTAGGAGGGCACTCGAAAAGTAAAGAGGAGGTTAAAATATAGCAATACAAAATGGACAACCAAAATTTAAAGTCCTTCTCTCTCTTACTTCCTCATCCCAGACATGGAATATAGTAGATCAGTAAAGGAAGAAAAGATGGAAATTCATTCATTCAATAAATATTTATTGGTTGCCTAGAACGTATCAGGAATTATACTACATACATGCACTATCACAAAGACATGATAATCCCTGCTCTTTGGTATGCTATTTTCAAGTGGTAGGTGCTTGGTAGATGAGGAGGGTGGAGAAAAAGAGGCAGTCATTAAGTAAGCATTAAAAGCAGAAAATTAATTAGATGAAACAGCTGGTCAAGTGCTATGTAATAATAAGAGTATGAGTTGGTAGATCTGGAAGAGAGAGGGAAGGTAGGATACCGTACTAAAATGGGTGAATGAGAGATCCTCTGGCAAGGTAAGATATTATCAATGTAAGGGAGTTAGCATATGAATATCTAGGAATAAGTATTCCAGACAAAGACCCTAGACTTAGAGCACAGCTGGCTTGTTCAAAGAAACAAGGAGAGTGATGAGGATAAAGCAAATAAACAGCAGCAGTGGAGAGAAGGAGTTTGGAGAGTTAAGGGTGGTCAGATCATGCATGGCATTTTAGCCCTTGAAGGACATAACCCTCCACTCTATGCAAAACACTAAATTGCTGAAGAGTTTGAGTGAAAAATTATACTTGGATTACATTTTATAGCATCAGTCTGGTTCTCTGATGAGAATAGTTTATGCAGGAGGTAAGTGTGCAACCAGTTAGAAGACTATTACAGTAATTCAGATCGTGGCTCACACCAGGGTGGTAGCAGGAGAGGTGTTAAGTGGTCTAATTCAGGAAATGTTAAAAGGAGTCATATGATTTTTTTTTTTAGATTTATTTATTTATTTATACAAGCGCTGGGTACAGACAGAAGCGCGGGAGGATGAGAGAATTCACCAGAGTCAGAGCGGGAGCAGAGCAGGCAGACTGATGAAGTACACTGCTGAGGGGAGCAGCGGGTGGCAGGAGAGGTCTGGGCGCCATGTGGGACCTCGCCAGGGGCCGGGGATGGAACCCGCGCTACAGAGGCTGCGGGCAGCTTCGCAACCCAGTGCTCAACCACTGCGCCACCGGGGAGGCCCCCGATATCATTTTTTAATGGAAAAGACACCAAAATTTTGGACCTAGCAATTGACAGAATGAACTTGCCATTAATTGACATGGAAAAATCTCTTTGGATTAAACAGACTTTTAAAATAAGATAAGGAGTTCATGGAAGTACTAGATTTGAAATGTCTCTATCAGTCATGTAAATAGACATGTCAAATGAGCAGCTGGGTCTTAAAGAGTTCTGATCTGAGGAGACACATGTGGTAGTAAGTGGTGAATAGGAGGTATCAAAATCCATGGTCCTGTCTCGCCTGCTTCTCCCCTCAGTAGTGAACTTCGGTTGTTCTGCCTGCTCTGTTCCCCACTCTGTCTTTGGTGATTCCTCTCACTGCCCCCCCACACCACCTCTGGCCTGTACCCCAGCTCTTGTATGCATAAATAAATAAATCTTTAAAGAAAAGTCCATAATTCTGAATGAAATCACAAAGGGAGTGAACATGAATAGAGATGACCAAAGATTGTGACGAGACCAATGGCAGAAAAGAGGAAAGTCTTACAAGGAAAACGGAACTAACCACCAGCATAGTAGGAAAGAAAACCAAGAAAGGAAAAATGTAATTCCACAGTAAGAGGGTAATCAAGTCAACGTGTCTGATTTTGCTATTGGAAACCAGAGCTTTCAAAAGCTGAGTATGTGAGAAAAATAGCTTTATCACTCACATTAACCCAGATCATTAGAAAAAGAACTTTGAAATGCTTTTACAAATGCAACTGAACTCCATGTCATTAAGTAAAAACCAAGAGGTTGTGCACAGAGCTCAAGTTGTGTGTGAAGAGGAGAAAACACAGGTACCATCATTCTTTGTGAAGGTTATTTTCAATTCCAACCTGAATTGTTCAGTGTTGATTTCTTAACCTTTGCCTTCTGAAAGTTATCACATGGCAGATGGAAGGTGCTTGCTGGACCAAGTTTAGGTGCCTCATTAATAAAGAAGCTGAAGCAGTTTTCTTTCAGTTTTGATCAATAGTTGTGTGGGTTTTTTTTTTTTTTTTTTTTTTTTGGTTTTCACTCCATAAAACTAGTGGGTGAAGGGATTTGTCAGCAGAAATTCAGTCAACTCCAACTTTTCTGCTAGTACAATGGGTATTAATATAATGTGTCACATGGAAAATATAATCCTTATGTCAGAAAAGAGATGCCACTGAATAGCTTCTAAGCTGAAGATGCAGGAAAGTGTAGTGTTGGGCAAGAGCATTCACATTTTGTTTCCTCCAGGTGCTGAAAAGAAAATCTGTGATAGGTCTATCGAAACCTGTTGTGGTAGAACTGTTTTTTAGGTTAAATTGAGTAGGTTATTAGCATTTGAAATGCAAATCTGTCCTCCTGAACAAAAGAAACAGAAAAGAATGTAGCAGAAAGGAAGTAGGAGTGACAAGGAGTCCCACCTGGTTACAGAAAGCCAGGAAGGGGATTTTGTGTTCTAGACATAAAATCTAGACAATGTCCTTTACAGAAAGCAATTTAGAAAAAACAATTTTTGATGTTTGCAAATCAATGATTTTCCAAATCATGTAAATATAATAGAATTTTTTTTTAGTGCACCGTCTTCAGAATGAGGTACTAGAATTTTTCCTCTCCCTTTCTAGAAATCGCCCTCTTTCCTCCTTTTTCGTTCATTTTAATCAGAAAATGTAACAATCTTTTCTAACTCTCACCTTGGCTTCTGTTTGTGGCTAGGACTGCAGATCTAACCTTGGGGCATCAGAGCATCATGGGGTGGGTCGCCTTCTTCATCTTCACTTCCTTCCCTCATGAGCTATCTTTCAGGATTCCAGCACCAGGAGCAAATACTTGGATATGATTCATAATGTTTGAAACATAATTTTCATTATATAATAGGAAACATATTACCTTTTCTATTTCATTTCTATAAAACAAAATAATATCAATCTCAAATTGTCAGAATAAAAGTAATAAAATGATAAATTCTTTAAAATCATGCACATTTTAATGTTTCTATATATTTTTGGTATCAAAATTGCACTGGGGTCACAATAGTATCTTGCTGCCAAGAGATATCCATAGGCACTTAATCATTTATTTAAATAATCTACAAAATGGAACATAAGCATAAAATATTGAAATGGTATATCTATTGGAAATGCCAACAAATTTTTAAAAAATACAACATATACCAAAGGATAACTAAATTGGTATATTTAATTCTACAAAAAGATATAAATATTTAAATTATAGTAAAAGAACAATTATAACATTTAGTAATGCTTACAACATTTAAAATGTGTAATTCTTTATGCACAATCCATTTTTATAAATGTTAAATAAATGTGTGCCAAGCATATATCTAAAACATTTCTTAAATTATTTCTCTTTAGCTGTGACTATGCTGACCAAAAAAAGCAAAAGCGCCAAAAAATCATCTTTTTTTTCATTTGTGCTATTTTTAGCAGAAAAACTGAAACCAAGCTGCAGTTTATGCTATTTTTACACCAAAAGAAATGCATGATGAAAATCTCATTTCTTAAACCTTTACAGATATAGCTTTAATCATCTATTTCCCATTTTCATTCTAACTCATTAAAACAGAATAGTCAGTGATTTTTTTCTCCCAAGATAAAAAAATAAAATAACTTTATATTTAAACGATGATATAAGTATTATAGAAGTGGTCTTTATCTTAAAAGGTAGTAAACAAAAGCTGCCTTGCATCACTAGTATTTCAGAGATTTTTTTAAACAAATACAGTAAAAACTGCCTTTAGAATTTATTGACCAATGAAACAAAAGCTGGACACAAATTTACACAAACTATTAAATCACATTGCTGGTGTTCATTCAACACCTTATATTTGTACAATAGCTTGTATTTAATAGCAGTTTGAACATGGTGTAGTCACACCAGATGTGCTCCTGTGTTGTGCAGAAAAGTGGCTGATTTGATCAAATCCTTAATTGACATATTGGAGAAATATGAGGGGGTGGGTAATGAATGAATCCTGAAACAAAATCTTCCTTAAGAAATAATTGAGTTTTTGCTGTCCAACTGAATTGGAAATTTATTCAGGATTTACAGCTATCAGTTACTAAGAAAGACAGCCTGTGGATGATGCCATATCTATTAAGATCTTGAATTTCTTAGATACTTCATATTGTTACATTAGAAAACTTTATAATTAAAGAATTTATATACGTTTTACCTCCTCTGAGGCCAGATTTACCATTTATAAATGAGATATAAGTGATATAGTTGTGATCAGATAAGATCATTTCTCAAGTGGTAAAAATCATGTAGGGGGAAGTTAATATTGTAAGGAACAATATTAACTAATTGGTACCATGCTCTTAACTCCTCCCTGCCAACAAAAGGTAGAATCTCTCTTCTTGTTTTATGACTGTATTTACTTTTCTTTCTGCTCTTTTTATCTTTCTATTTATCAATATGTTTATAAGCCCCATGGCAAAATTTAATTTATGGATTTATTACAATATACAGAGCTCCACTGAGAAAAACTAGAAATCTGATTATCCTGAAGTATTTGAAGCTGAAAAACATAGAACCTACTCAATGTTCACATTAATAAATTGACCTCTCAAACTGTAGACCAACCGTACTTTTAATGTGAACAATGGAAGTGAGGGGAGAGCATGCTTTGTTCATCACTATTGAAGAAGCTTTGGTTGTTCTCTGAAACCAACTTTGCCTGATTATGCTAAGGTCATCCGGAAGCATGCTATTTCCTGTTAATTATTTTTTTCTGCAGACCTTTATTTATCGCCTTTGGTGTGATTATATAGAACTAGCCACATGAAAAGTTGTGAGGAGTCATATACCTGTAATAATTCAGTGTACTTATTACAAAATGTTTACTGAAGACATTTTTTTCCTCATTATCATGACCTTATTTTTGAATTCTTTTTAATTGAAGAGTATATTAGGTTATACTAACAATGATGAGTCTGGCAACAGCATTTATAGCTATGTGATCCTTGGATAAGCCACATTGCATATCTGGGTCTCAATTTTATTATCTATTAAAAATAAACAGTAAGAATAGTTCATCTGTAAAGTCCTTCAAAGCCTCTACAATTGTGTTTTGTTCATTGACTTGCACATCAAAAATAAATTTAGTAATCACTCCTATGAAACCACAAAAATACATGATTCCAGAGAGAATGATACACGTCTCTTCTCTAAAAGTAAAATCCTATATTTTCAAGTGGCCATTGAACACAACCAAAAAGTAAAAATAAAAATTATTTTTATCTTATTGAAGCAACTTATATAATATAGCAGCATGTTTATAAAATGTCATATTTCATTTCCATACGGCAGGATATTTTTTCATAGAGACTAAAATATGGTCAATAATTTAATGTGAAGACTATTAGGAGGAAATGCCATTTGGAGACAAAGTTATGCAATTCCTGTCTAAATATATTACTAGACTTTATTTTTTAATTTAAAATACTATCCAAAAAAAGATATATACAGTAGCACTTAGCAACTTTAACACACATATTTCAGTTTATTACTTCAAGAAATATTTAAAGATACTTATATGTCAAGAACTGTACCAGATGTGGATAACACATTCAACAGAACTGATCAAATCCTGGGCTTTATGGGGCTCACATTCTAGAGTGTGTGATGAGGATGTTGGTAGTTGGGAAGGTGGAAGCTTAGACAGCATATAAAGACATGAATTTATAGTCTGTCAGACTGTATAGGTGATGCAGAGAGCATGAAAACAAGGGTTTGCTTTCCTGGCGATGAATTTTTGGATAGAGGCTAATAGAAAGAGTGAGAGAGCTCTGTGGTGGTAGAAGAAACAAATCAATGAGGCAAAAAATTTCTTGACAGCCAGAGAGGAAGTGTGGGGCAGGATGGAGAGTTGTAGTCAGAAATGTGTGCACATGCACATATGCACACACAAGTAGAGTTAGTATTTTGAAGACCAGTTTAAGAAGTTTGATTGTAAAGAAATGCACATCATTGGAGGGCTATGATCAGGCATGTGATACAAATTTATGTTTAAGGAATCACTATGGCTGTTGTATTGTGGAAAAACTTTTGGGGAAGGATTAGGAAATTAGGAAACAAAATTATAAGCATTTTAATTAAAAAGGTAGTGGACACACAGTGAATGTAGAGGTAAATTGTTGGTTTCTGGTTACATTTCAAATATGGAAGGGAAATTGCTGCTGGATTAGAGGACAAATGAGAGATGAAGAAAGGATCGAAATAAGTTTAAGCTTCTGCTCTCAGCTTCTGGAAAATTGGAGTTGGCATCAACTACAATGGGAAAACTTCAGAAAGGGAAGCTTGAAATCATTTGAAATATATGTTAATCTAGTTCCATAGATAAGGAATGTAAAATTGAATGCACTGTGGATGAAATCATGATTTTATTTTTGTTCTGAGTACAGTATTCTTGATTTACAAAAAGGAATGTCAGTGATTGTTTTCTGAGTTTTGGTGTTTTATAATGTTTTATGTCATGTTTCATTTGTTAGACATTCTAACAGCATGTGTTCAAACCATCTGAGAATTCTTTGAAAATTATTCTGTTGCACAAAACTCTTACAGTGTTCATTTTCCTATAATTTTGTTAGAATCCATATGAACTTTCAAATATTTAGAATGCTGCTTTCAAAACAGGTGAAGTTCAACTTGATGGAATAGCTAGCTATATTTTGAAAAAGTTGTCATTTACCATTTTCTAGATAACATGCACTTTGATTGACAAAGCCATAATAAGCAGATAGATTATATAAAAGAGTGCTTGGGTATTTATACCTTTTAAGTTTAAGGAGGAAGAATGCTGTGCAGGGATATTTTACCATGTTTTAGTCAGGACAACAGGAAAGGAAGAGAGAAAAGGGAATGAAAATGGAAAAAGTGATTGTTAGGTCAGGCTTCTGTTGACTCTAGAGGCCTCTATTAAATTAGGCAGTGGTTCCCTGGCTCCTGGGAGGCACAGTTTCCTCTGAAGTTTGCTGTAAGCTATGGATTTATTCCACAGGAAAAAATGCCCTAACATCAAACTTTTGCTTATAATTTTAAGTGATTCAGGATTCTTCCAGGTAAGGGGTGGTTATACCTTAAGGAATAAACTTAAAATGCTCCAGGTTATTGAAATATTCCTTACAGTTTTGTCAACATAAAGTCCAAAGAGAAAGGAATGATAACTGGGAATATCATACAAGATTTTACTGCTCTTCAGAAACTGCTATCCTTTTCATTTTAAAGACGGGGGTGGGTGGGGGGGGGGAAATGTGTATTAAATGCATTTTTTTAAAATGAAATTAAAACTTAAAATGCTGTAGCATAGCAATGAAATTCTGATAGTTAATGTAGTACTTTCAAAAGATAAACTTAAAAAATGATATAGTGACTAAAATTATTAAATACAAAATATAATTGACCTCTCACCCATAGTTCTCCAGAGCATAAATGACAAGTCAGTTTCTAGAATGAAGATAAAGGGACGGTTTATGTGAGACAAAGACAGTGGTCAAGGATGAGTTTCATACATCAGCTCTAAGACCAAGATTGTTATGCTCAAATTTTTTTTAGGAGTAATTGAAACCCAAACAGACTATCTTTTAAAATAATTTAATTTTTGCAGTTTAGCTTCATCTTTTTCTCTTCAATGTCTATCTCATTTCTTTTTATTTCATGTAATTTAAGCCGAATTTTCAAATTCTCCTCTTTTTTGCTTAAATGTGATACTTTTATAAGGACTATATGAGAAGTCAATATCAAATTTAATTTCTTTCCTGGTACAAAACTTGGAACTTCCTTTGTAAGATGAATTCACTGCTCAGAAATCATTTAATGTGTGGCCTACTTGTTGACACAGAAATTCAACATGTTTCCACAAAGGTCCAGTAGAAACAGAGTGAGTTTATAAAACAGTTGATACAATTTCATAATGATGATATTTTCTAAGGCATTTACATTGTCCCTCTTCTTTCTCTATGACAAGAAAACTTTAAAATAACCCTTCAACTAATCCTGTGAGATGAAGGACATACATATTTTAAAGCAAACACCCAATTAGTTTTTCAAATTGTTCTAATGTTTAATAATAGTTTGCTGTTATTTATATTGTTTATGTGCTTCTTTGATCAGATACAAATTTTAGTAGGGAAATAAGTAAACATTCCTAAAAATGAATTATAAACAACTGTGTTTTAGAATACTAAAAGGATTTTAAAACTTCAATTCAGCAAAGTTAATATTTTCCCCCTAATTGAAATAATGGAAAAACAAAAGTGTAGACACTTTCATGATTTGGGGGAAATAGTCTTCATGCCCCCAAGGTCATGTTCCTTAGCAGCCATTGTTGGGATCTGCTTCCACTACAGTCCTGCATGGTAGGCACCATTTTGTCTTCTTCAGAAGGTTCATCGAGACATTGGTTACTGTTAACATGTCTCAAGGTGAGTCTCTGTAAAAGATAACCAATAATCAGTGTAACCCATTTTATCTTTATCTACACTAGCACATCATATTAAATGTACTCTTTAAAAAAAAATCTTATAAGATTTAGTTTTAGTGTAAATATTGTGACATATTTATAAAAAGAACTATATGCACAGGTGACTGAATTATACAGCATTCACTGTTGTGTTTTCATCATTGTCTAATATACCTTTATTTGCAGATGACTAAAAAAAATTTGGCTGACATTTATTAAGCATTGCCAAGAATTTAGGTTGCTTTGCAAAAAGCCCATTTGTGAGCTCTAAGATCAGTGGAGGGCTGCAAATATTACCAAGCTTTCACAAAAGTTTAGTTTTCTTAGGCATGTGTTATTCAGTAACCATTTGGTAAACATATAAAGAGATGTCACAGCTGGGACCCAAATGAACAAAGCTGTTCCCATTTAAAAATACTAAACAAGCCATAGTATCTGTGACTACAACACATTCATTATAGAAGACTGGTTCTCATAGCAACAAAAACCTGTCTTACTTGATAGTATGATTATTACATTTGAGCTGCATTTTTAATTAAGAGTCTTAAAAATCAAAATAGATAAATATAACAAATAAAAATACAAATATTCAAAATATTATATTTTCTTCATAATAGTGTTCATTAATAAGTGTCCTCTCAGTGTGGAAATGCTGAAATTTAATTCTAGTGATTGCATAATATTAACCATTCATTACCTGCCTTCTCTTTTGAGCTCACATTTACCTTTGGAATTGTATTTTTTTTTTGACTTTTCAGATACACATTTAAAGCCCATATGTTTTACAATTACTAATTTATACACTTATATGAAAACATATAAAGGTTATATAAAGGGCCTCCCCGGTGGCGCAGCGGTTGAGCACTGGGTTGCGAAGCTGCCCGCAGCCTTTGCAGTGCCAGTTCGATCCCCGGCTGCTCCCCGGCCACAGGAGGAGGGTCCCACATGGCGCGCAGACCTCTCCTGCCGCCCGCTGCTCCCCTCAGCAGTGTACTTCGGTCCTTCTGCCTGCTCTGCTCCCCACTCTGGCTCTGGTGAGTTCTCTTGCCCTCCTGTGCTTCTGACTGTGCCCAGTGCTTGTATAAATAAATAAATAAACAAACAAATAAATAAATAAATAAATCTTAAAAAAAAGGTTATATAAAAAACTTATATGAAATTATACTCATATGGAAAAACACGAAAAACTTCTCAATCAGAAGAGAAGTGTTTAATTGTATGGGAAGTGATTTGCTGGTATATCTTGGAAGAACACAACATATCTTTTGTTGCAAAACACAAAAGGTAGACAAATCTTTTGTATGACTTGATATTATATTGAAAAACAGATGAAAAAATATATAGGAGCATGTCATAAAAATGATAGAGAAACACCACCTAGATAATTGTAATTTGTTTGGATTAGGTCTGCAGACACCTGGGCAAGACTGGCCTGAGAAAAGATGGAATGGAAAGTAGGTTTATGCTGGAAGACACTTAATAGACAACAGGCAGGAAATTAAAAGAGCAAGGCATTAGATGGGAAACAGATATCAAGATTGAGGTCTTTATTGTTGATCTTTCAATACATGGAATCAAGATATTTGTACTGAAAAATGAAAAAAGAAACAAAGATAGGCAAAAAGATGGGTTGATTTAGGCTAGGGATGCCAAAAACTATGCTGTTGGCTTAAGAACCAATAACTACTTGAAAAGAAGATACAAAATAAAATCATTTTATTCTTAAAGTTCAGCTAAAATCAACAAAATATTTTTCATTTTTATTACATACCTGAGGTCCTTTACATATATATCCTCTTTAAAAAAACTACTCTTGGGTGTTTCTATTAGATTTTTTCCTAAGTGTATATGACTTTAAGCATCAGATTAAATGATTTATTAACTACATAAATGATAGATTTTAAGATTATATTAGCATTGCTCTTTCTAAAAAAAAAAAAGTCTAAATAGTTTTTTGAAGGAATTCACTAATAGTCAAAAGACACTACTATAAAGAATAATCAACCAGCCAAATGAATCAACCAAAAACTCTCTCTTTTAATATTATACATTAGAAACATGAGCTATTTTAAGGTCAGATAGTGTGAATTCCTACTTTCCCATTTACTAGCTGGGAAATCTTGGACAAGCTACCAAAAAATTCTGGAGGAGTCAGATACCATGTCAGATTGCTTACTGAGAAGTTACCCACAAATTATACAAGTGAGAGATAAAAGATACAAGTTTTTAAAAGCCTTTATTATTATATCACTTAATCAACCACAAAGAAATGCTTAGAAGTAATTTATGTCAAAAAGTTACATCTCAGTTGATCTTCAATAATGCATTTACCTAAGGTTTCAGATTAAAATAATAAAATCTAGAAACATTTGCTGTATCTACACAAAACCAAGTTATCCGAATAAAATTTATCAAAATTAAATAAATTCACTTTTCTAAAAGCAATCCATATCTGGGCTATGTTATTTTATTTTATTTTGCTTTTTACAAGCTCTAATGCAAAAAAATTATTGTCATACATATATGTTTACAGCTAAAAACAGCTCTATGTTATAGTCTAAAAACAGACTAATATGTCATAATATATTCTAACAATTATGCAAAAGAAAAAAATGAAAAATACCTACTAATGATAGACTAATACTTAATATATGCAGCCTCCAAATTAATGAGCAACTAAGTAAAAGAAAATTAAATCCATGGAGAAATAACACATAAAGAATTTTCTAAACTACATTTTCAAGAAGTAACAGATTTCAATAACAAAACAACAAAAATTCTAAAATATATTTCATAAAGTCTGATGCACAAATCGCTAAAGGTTATTAGAGAATGTAATCAGTAGGATTCCCAAAGATATTTCTAGAAACTTCCACTCTTGTATAGTTTCTCAGTAGCCATTTTTGCCTGGGACTATCATTACATGTTTCCACAGTGGGGTGTTGGGAGCCATCAGCTACTTTGCTTACTGAGAGACAGGACTGGGTGATTATGTGAAGAAGAGTGTGGGTCTGTTTGACAAAGACAATAATGAATAATGACAAAATGAAGTACAAAGGCAGTAATCAATCAATCATTCTCAGCAACATATAATTTTTACTGGTTAAGAATGGAAGGCACAAGTCACAATAATTACATCCATGGAACTGTGAAACACATCCTTTTAGATGGTTTTAATATCAACTGTATTTAGTGGGAGCAAATGAAGATAAGACTGAGAATGTGGAGAAGGGCCTGATATTAAATGATGAAACATTTTGGGCAAATGTTTGAGCATAAAATAGGTTATATTCTCAGCTTTTATCCAATTAACAAAATGTTTTAGTACTAAATGAGTTATTTTATGAGTGGATATTCAAAATTGTTGATTAATCCAAAGAGTTTTCAATTGTGGTCTTTGATTTCCTCATTCATTTATTTGTACTAAATTTGAGTGGAAGCTATAGTTGAGAGGAATTATCTCATAAGAGTTTGCTTTACTTTGTAAAGTACGACACTTAAATTTTTCCATTATGTTTCAATAGTCTAACTGGTGGTGTTAAAATGACTCCACATATCTGATATACTGACATAACTGTCTGAATGTCAATTAGAATTTAAAGGAAGGGAGGAAAAAGAAAAAGAGCAACTCATTTGGGCTCTTTTACCTAAATCTCCAAGCATGATTTGTAATCAGTTAATTTGTCCGTTTCTTGCTCTCCAACTCTTTTCTTCCCAGGACTTTAAGCTTAAGGAAGGTCACAATGACCATCTATAGCATCAAGCCTGGTGCCCACCCACAGGAGGCACCTGTAAGTTTGTTGATGGAAACGCCTAGTGAAAGGCCAATGCAGGAAATAAATGCTGGTAAATTAAATTCTATCTCTTGAGCATCTTAATGGACACAAATCATTGAACTTGCCCTTTGAACTACTTACTTTTTACAGTAAAATGGCAGATAAATCTTTATAAAGATAGGAAAGATTACATCATAAATTGTATTTTTAATATGCTGCTTATGATATAGTTTGCTTTATTAAGGTAATTGTTTTTAAGTTTGCTTTTTCTTTTCAACCACACTGCCTTGTCCTATTTATACTATTTAAAATGTCTACACTGTATCATCCTCTACTCTTGGTGATTTTGTAATGAACTTCCTTGATAAATGTCATGTTAAGATAAAAGACCCCTGTGTTTATGATTGTCAATTTCACATGACATTACAAAGAAAAATGAATTGTAAGGTTTTCCTTGGTGTAAACAAAATTTGATAATCAAGAAACACAATCTATAACACAAATACAATATAAAGTTTTCAAAAAAAATATTTATCATATTTCCCACAAAATGCTTATTGCATGAATGATCATGAAAAAGAAATAACTTTCTAAAAATCCATAAAGTAGAAAATATTAGAAATTTCAAATAATCCCATTGAGATTTTTTTTTAATTCTCAAAAACATTTTCATTATGTGCAAAAAGTTACAGAGTTGATATTTCTAAGTATTCTGTCTAGAAGAGATGCCAATTATTATTTTATGTGCTTCCTAGTAATTATTATCATTTATACTATGAAATATGTGTGTTTAAAGCATCTAATTAAATATCCTTCAACTTATAATTGGCCATCTTTCTTTTTCTTTTTCTTAAAGTTTTATTTATTTATTTATTTGTTTGTTTGTTTATTTATACAAGAACCAGGGTACAGGCCAGCTGTGCGGGAGGGTGAGAGGATTCACCAGAGACAGAGCGGGGAACAGAACAAGCAGACTGATGAAATACACTGCTGAGGGGAGCAGTGGGCATGCCAGGAAAGGTCTGCAGCGCCATGTGGGACCCTCACCTGCCGGCCGGGATCAAACCAGCACTGCAGAGGCTGCGGACAGCTTCACAGCACTGTGCTCAATCGCCTGCGCCACCAGGGGAGGCCCTTAGCCATCTTTCTTATCATTAAAGTATTATAAAAACACAAGTAAAAAGATAAATAATTCGTACAATATAGATGTACCAAAATTCATTTAACCTTTTCCATTTGGAGGAGAATCATTCCAATCTGTAATTATTGTAAATAAATATCTCATCATTTCTCTCCACATCTATAATCATTTTTTAAGATTTATTTTATTTATATAGGCCAGAGGAGTCAGAGGGTGAGAGGATTCACCAGAGACAAAGCAGGGAGCAGAACAGGCAGAAGGACTGAAAGCACTGCTGAGGGGAGCAGGGGGTGAGACAGGAGAGGTCTGTCACACCATGTGGGTATCGCACTGGCCGGCGGGAATTGAACCTGTGCTGTAGAGGCTGTGGACAGCTTCACAGAGCTGTGCTCAACTTGCTGTGCCACCGGGGTGGCCCCCCATAATCAGTTTTATAAACAATTCTTAGAAGTGAAATCACAAGGTCAAAAGTTATAAACTTTTAATACATATTAGTAATTCTCTCCTTTACTATTTCTTCAAGGACTGGCACATTATTATATTGGTTGTACATGATTTTCTTTTTCAGTGCTTTTTATTAAGCATATCGGTCCTTTGTCACATTTGTTGCAAATGCCTCTCACAAATTTAGGAGATTTTCATGTTAGTGGTGAAGGGAATGTGACATATAAGGGTGACAATGAGCATACTGCTAATGTATCTTTTCCTATCCTTACTTAAAGAATATATTGGAAAATTATATTAGAATAGGTACTATGAACCTATAAGCTAGAATTGTTATTTTGTGTATAGTAGCATCACTTAGTTTCACTCCCCCGACAGGTACTACATTAATATTTCCTGGAATTTGTGAAAATTTAATCATACTTTTTTTGATGCATAGGAAAAACTTCTTATACATCTTAATACTTCTTGCCTTTAAACATATTTGTATGTGTCAAGAAGTATCCATACCTCTGCCCTTCTGCAGACACAATTACCTCTGAATACCAATTGGAATAAGGCTAGGGGAACAATTTTGGTGACAAAATAAGAATGGTTAACATTAGATCATATCTTTGTTCCTTTACATTAAAAAGAACTAAGTAAAAAAATTGATACTTTCATGAACAAACAAAAGTGACTGCATGGTTGAAACCCAATTGATTGGTATTATATATAATGATAAACCTAGTAAGAATAACCATAGATTATTATATTTAATTTACTAGCAAAGGCAGTAGGAATTCATTGATCAAGTGTAGAATCACAATTATTTAAACATTAGTGTAATACAGTTATTATCCAAAAGTATGATCTCCTCCCAAGAAGAACTGTGCTTTCAGTAGAATAGAATATCAGTGTTCTAAAAATCAACTGTATTTAAGCAAGAACTAAAAAATGTGACACTAAACTATTGAAATGCTATTCACTAATGGTTCTATTTAAGGAATCACAGCTATGGGACAACAGAAATATGGAAAGCTAACACACAGCCTTCAAAATGTAAATCAAGCCACTATTTTTATTAGGAATGCTGCACAGGGAAATTCCAGCTTTCTAATTATAGATCACTTACCTTGAAATTATATTCCCATTTACCTGCTTTCTGATAAAGGTAAATGAAAGAGGGATTATGTCTAAATATAAATCTATGATTTCTATAATTATTAATCTAACATATTTTACCTACTGAAAAAAATTACTTATCTAGTTAGTCTGAGGAATATTTGATACAGATGAATATCAAATTCAGAACAAGTATTTTCTCAGTCAACTTGCTCAGTCACATGAAAAGCACGACTTATTTTTAGCATCATATTTTGCTCCCTGTTTTTTCTTTGTTGCATAGTGTTTGTTAAGCATAAGTGTTCTGTTCTAAAATTAGATTCTCACACTGTACGTAGCTGCCTGAATGTTCAAAAAGAAATGCAATTATGTGCACTTATTACAGGAAAATGTAAATATCAAATGGATTGGAATACAATTGTATAGTCCAAATAGAATATAAGAAAATAGGAATGATGGATGACAGACATTTATAAAAATAATTTTTAAAATGCTTCAGTGAGATGTCCCAATGGACTTTCACAGCATCAGAGTGTTCAGGTTATTTATTCAAGAGACTGATTCTAGGCCAGGTATGGATCTTGCAGTTTTACTAATGATACTCTGAGGTTGGTACAAAATCGGACATATT
The DNA here is from genome assembly GCF_014898055.3 of Talpa occidentalis. Classification (NCBI taxonomy): domain Eukaryota; kingdom Metazoa; phylum Chordata; class Mammalia; order Eulipotyphla; family Talpidae; genus Talpa; species Talpa occidentalis. The sequence goes on from NW_023604914.1 coordinate 29,813, forward strand.
CGCCAGGAATAAAGTGATACCAAGTTAAGGTCATGGTTGTGTTATTTATTACCAACTTAGTCTTATTCAAGTAAAAGAATACATAGATATTAATTACACTGTGAATAAGTATGTTAAAATTGTAAGGGATTAGACAATACTGACAAAAGTAGTACTGTAACTGCTTACCTAAATAGACAATATTTATTGCAGTACATGCTTTCAGTTATTAAGGGAGAAGTTCTACGCAATTAAAATTTGGTACCTCAAATAACTGATAGTATTTAGTCATATTTTTCATTTGCAATACTTTACATCATTTAGCTTATCAGATCACCATCATTGCAAGCATCTAATTGTTTCTATTTTTTCAATGACCTCAAGAGACAATGTAGTAGTGGAAAGATGGCTGAATTTGGTTCCGGAAACCTGGGATGTGCAAACCTAGACAAGGGATTTAGACACTAAGCTTCAGTTTACTAATGTGAAGATTCAAAGAAGACTATCTTATAGGACTCTGGTCAGAATTGCAAGAAAAACCAGATAACAGTATAGATTCTCAATAGTTACTTCATTCTCTTCTCTTTCCCCCAATCACCTAAGAAGTAAACAAACCAGAGCAGCTGGAATCCATACTGTGAGGCTTTGTAATAGTGTTAATTTCCCGGCTATGCCAACATTCCCGCTTCTATTTAGGATTAACTCTTCTAAGTCTGAAAGGGCCGTGGGAGATAAGTGACGGAATATTTCAGCTGTTCACACTGGAGATTCACAATAGCACTGATAACTAGCTTTCTTTGATTACTTTATTAGGACCTAAATCCAGCCTTAGCTACTGGCAGTCATCTTTGTGTTCAACTTCCTTCATATAAAGGCTGAAAGGAGAGAATTTTATGGTCTTTTTCAGTTCTAGTTTTTGAACTTCACCAAGTTTTATTCTACTTTGA
>NW_023604915.1:0-30730 GCF_014898055.3 Talpa occidentalis
TCAGAGGATTGCAATAATTGGACAAGGGATGGGGCAGAGGAGGTTTTCATTTAATGCTGGCTCAAAAAATTAAAATTTGCAAAGGTAGGGGTATCTTAAGAAAGGAAACAGATCTGATCCAAGCAACACCCCTTCCCTGCCAGTTCCATCCCCCAATTCTCCTTCCCCTCTTCCCCAACACACTGGGTCAAAGCAGCCAGGTGCTTGCAGCCCAGGCCACTCTTGGCTGTGTGTTTTGTGCTCCATTGTCCACTGTCTTGGCTGGTACAGGTCTCTTGTTGGAATCTGGCCTGGACAGACCTGAAGAGAGGGGGTGGGTGCTCGGGCTGTCTGGAGTAAGCTGTCCAGCAGCACTGAGGCAGCCTGCAGCTGCACCCATTTTTAACAAGGGGCGGCTGAGTTGGCAAGACCACTTGAGAGACCATGAAGGTCAGATGGGGCTCTGGCAGGAAGCTCCAGACTCTCAGCACAAGGTCGACCAGCTCTTAGTCCGCCAGTTACAGCCCACCAGAACTCTGCCCCCTGTGTCTGCTCTTTGGTGGTCTCCCAGAACAGATGCTGAAACAGTGCTGAGTCTGCCCACCCATCTGAGTTATCAGCCCTGCCTAGAGTGCCCTCAAGGGCAGAGGACCCACCGTGGCTCAGCCCCATGATGGCTGCAAACCCAGATGTCTGCCTCATTTTTGAACAAAAGCACCAAAGAGACAGAGCAGGCTGTGGAGAGGACAGGGTGCTGGATCCACCAGAGAACATTCCATTTCCTGGTTTCTCCAGTGAAAAGGCTTGGTTGCTTTGTCAGAAATAACAGAGTGGAAATGTTTGGGTTTCTGGGGGCAAAAGGAGTCTGAGGTGGGTGGATCTGCTGCCCCTGTGAGCTGTTTCCGCATGGCCATGTGTGGTTGGCGGTGGGGAAATGCATCCCAGCCTGGCCCAAGAAGTAAAGAGAGTGAGTGAGCTGCAAACTCCGAATCCTGTTTCTCCCCATCCCTCAGCCCTTCATAAGCATCGATGCCCTGCCCCCTGGCCCAGGTTCACTGTGCCTGCACATCTCCGGGGCGCACCAGGCCTGTAGAGGACACAGAGACAAAAACACCTCTGCTTCCTGTTACAGCCCCATGTGTGATGACAGCCTGTATACATGGGAACAACTGTGACTGGCAAGAGGGAGGGGACATGGTTCCCAGCAAGGCCTCCACCAGTCACTTTGGGCACTCCTACTCATTTGTGTGATATGGCAAAGGCGGCCCCAGCAGGCACTGTGTTAAGAATGGGGGATGTGTCATGTAAACTCTGAGGTGAGAACTGAGACTGCCCTCATTTCTCAGAGGCGGGGAAAACAAGGCTCAGAGAAGTTAAGTGACCTGGCCAAGGTCACACAGCTACCTAGATGCAAAAGAGGAATTTGAACCCAGGTTATTCTTTCCATCCATCAGATCAGGTCACCTGGGAACCCTATTGGTTTGAGGTAGAAACTGCAGGTTGGACTCACTGATATTCAACTCTAAGGGATCCAACCAGTCATCAGGCACTGGTCTGGGTGGACAAAGATGAACAAGGGTATTTGATCATCACAACAGATACCACCACCAACACCCCCCCCCCACACACACACACACAAAAAGTCTAGAGAAATCAAAAAACTTGCAACGGGGACAAAGTCAAGAACTGGAAGAACCAGAATAGAAAGTCTTTCCCTCTAGCTGACCCAAAGGTCCATGTCCCAAGCACCATAACAGCGGTTCACAAATTGTATCAAAGAACCCTGAGCTCCTGCAAAGTAAATGCCTGTGGGGGGAGAGGGATCTGGACAGGAGGGCTTCTAAGCCACCCACTGCTGGTTCAGTAAGGAGCCTGCACCTTTATCTGTTTCATGTAACAGGGTTCTGTGTAAGGTCTCATTTGGCAAATGGACTTGTGGCTTAAGAGATTTGGAAATCGCTGTCCTTGTCGGCAATAACTGCCACAGGCAGGGGCTCTCTCCACCTTTTTTGTGCACTCACCTGATGTGACCCCCTCTGTGTTCCCATGGCTGCCTGATGCTCCTCCCTCCAGTGAACAGCTCCCCTTATTTTATGTGCACATCTGTCTCCCTTGCCACCTGGGCATGAGGGCTGCAAATGCAGGAAACTTCTAGAAACACTCATCTCTGGAACATCAGGACTGGCGCCAGACGCTGCACACGGTGGGTGACTAGAAAATGTTTGTGAAATGACTGTGTGGTTGAATGGATGGAATGAGGAAAGGAAGTGATCTCTGTAACAACTCCAAGACCGAGGTGCAGTGGCATTCTACCACTTTACAGATGGGAGCACTGAGGACTGTGGCTGAGGAGAACTAGACCAAGCTCCTTCCCAGCATGGGCTTCCACAGGAGGCAGCAGGGACTACATTCCAGCATGGCGGAGGAAGGGGGGGCGATGGAAAGGGGGGCGATGGAGGGGGGGAGCGCCAAAATAAAAAAGTCTGGTAAGCCAGGACCCAGCTGCAAAGTCGTTTGAAAGTGCCCCGCCCTGCCTTTCCACAGACCAAGGCTCAGGGAGGCACCCAGACTCCTCCTGGGCAGAGATGTGGGCTGGAAAAGGCATCCTCTTTCCTGCCACTCGCTCTCAGTGCCTTACCAAGGTTCCCCTTCCTTCGCTCGCTCATAATCCCCTCGGTCCCACCAACCTACCGGTTCCACCTGGCAGTGTGGGGTCCGGCGACCGGTCTCTAGGAAGGGACGCTAAGCCAGTTGCTAAGGGGCGGGCCCATCCGGTAACGCCGGGATGGGGCTTCCGCCCGCGCAACTCCCCGGACCTGCAAGGACGCCCCTCCCCCTATCCCCCTCTCGGTGCCGGGACGTGGTTCCTCCCTTTCTGGATTTGTTTTCCCCCTTCAACCCGGGCCTGGGCCTGGGGCGCTCCCTGTGCACCACCTCCCCTCCGAGAACGTGTTCCCTTCCCTAGAGTACTTCTGGAGTAGGGACAAAACAGCCCAATGCCGTTTGGAAGGTCTGAATATTGGTTTGGGGGAGGGGGAAGCTATGCAAATAATTTGGGGACACAGCTACAAGATGTATGGGTCCCTCACTGCTGAAAGGGTCCATTTTGACCTTTTGGAGGCTCAGTTTACACAGCCTCACCCAGGCAAGGGCTGCAACTCCACCTCAGCCTCCTAGGGTATGCAGTGGGTGCACCTGCCCCCCCCCCTGTCTCAAGCACCCCTTTACTCCCACAATCTGGCATGGGTTCAGGCTTTGATCTCCAGACTGTCCTGGATATTGAGTTAGTGTTAATTTTCTCAGATGTGATCATGGTATTGTGGTGAAGTAGGAGTCTTAGCTGATGTGGACTGAAGGGGGTTGTCTGATGCTGTGACTTCCTCTCAAATGGGTCAGTAAAACTTACATAGATATAGATAAGTATGAAGATAAATGTGGTTGACTGCTAAATTAGGAAGCTGAATGTTTACAGATGTTCACTGTACCGGTCTTTCATTTTTTTCTGTAAAGAAAAGAGCTGGATTACAAACCAAAAGAAAAATTTTAAAATCACCCTATTCAGTATGGGCATGGGGGGCTTGGTGGAGGGTGAGTGGAACCTGTGCAAGTATGGGGGGGCCTGGAAATGTCAAAATTAAAAAATAAATAAAATGTCAAAAGTAAAAAACAAACAAAAATTACCCCACTCAACCTGAGAACCCCTACCCAAAGCCTTCCCACAACTGGCTCTATTTCATCGCTGGGAAACCTGAGACTGGGGAAGACAAGTTAATGTGGGGAGAGGGTGGGGGGGGGGTGGGGGGGTGGGTGGGTGGGAGTAAAAGGACCTGCTGATGTTCATAACACAAATGTCCAGTTTTGACATTTTAGCAATGCTGATCGGTGCCAGGTCTGTGTTGTGTACTTAGTGCCAGATTTGCACTGGCCTCTGTCCCTACCATTAAATGTCCACTGAGCGGGAGAGGCAGAGGCGAGGCCATGAGGAGCCCCAAGGCAGTGTGTGTGCTATGAGGCGAGACAGCAATTGGGCCTTTGCACAGGCTCCTGCCTCCCTGTCCAGAGCCTTCCTCTTGCTCTGCCCCAGCCCACTCCTATCCATCCTTCCAAACTCCATGCTGCTGCCCCCTATGCTCAGGCTAGAGTTGCTATTTTTACTGGCATTCACACAGTGAATGCCAATAAATAAATAAACTGAGCCAAGCCAAAATGAGTTTACTAAAGAATAAAGACTGAGGACTCGAGCTCATAACAATCTCAGAACACATACTCTGGGAAAGCTGTCCGAATTCTGAGCCTCACAATGAGAATTTTATACAATCTGCAAGGAAAACATTTTTCATTTTCAAAGATTATGACAGAGAAAGTCCGGGCAGGTGTCCGATTAATGTATCTATTTGATATTGTCTATGCATTGAAGAAAACAAGAAGGTTTGTTAAAATTTGCCCTATCTATTAACAGCCTTATCTTCTGGGAACAGGGAGTTTAGCAATGCCATAAACCTTGAAGTCTTTCTTTGAAGTTACTGATTTGCCCTGAGACAACTTTTTTGTTGTTGACACAGCTTCTTCACAAGGTCAGTCCAGCTGATTTTTGGCTTGTGCCCCTTAGTTGAGACCAGGGAGAGGGGTACCCTTTTAATTGTTGATTTTAGTTTATGGTGGGTACAGAGTGACCATTTTGAAACAAAGGAACATTAGAGGGATGGGAGGCAAGAATGGCCACAGCTCTTCAAGGGAACAGAGACTCCCCCCAAAGCCCAGTTTAGGGCAGCCTGGCTCCTCTGTAGGTCTGGAGAAAGGCTGCGTACCCCGACTCAGCCTGTGGAGAAACACTTGCTTCCCTGCTTCTGCCTGGCACTTCCCACAGTGGGTACAGCTGTCCAAAAAGCTGCAGTCTCCATCCAGGTTGCCAGGGCAACATCAGCCCATGGTGGGACGTCAGGGATGAGAGGGGCAATGCACTAGTCCTGGAAAGTTGCCAAGCAACACTGGGTTGGTGACATCACAGGGGCCATGGCTGCTAGACAGATGGACAGGCCCCCCCAAAAAAGTGGTCTGCTCTCAGGAGGTCCAGGCCCCAGACACACTCACTCCTTACCATGCCATGGTCACTGCTATGTCCCTCAACTATAGGGCAGTTTGCAGAAATGGGGTCCAGGGATGCTTCACTTCCCAGCAGCCCAGCCATACTATAGGTGTGGGCACTGAACGTGACTGCCTTCTTCCCTCCCTGGCAGGAGACTATGAGTGGCCCCTGCACTTTCAGGTGCCCACACTTTAATGCTCAATGGTTGGGCATGGGTTCAGGCTTTGATCTTCCTTGAGGCCACCACACTTAAATTCCCTGGGAGAACAAGGGACTAAGCCCTGGCCCCACCTGGGTTCTTGCCCCGCCTTTGGTGGGAAGGCTTTTGCCCTGTAAGGACTGGAAGGGAGGTAAGCCTTGCTCTTGTTGAAATGGAGGGCAGTCCCACACCAGGTCCAGGAAAAGGTGTCAGGGTTCCTTGCAAGAGTTGGGGGCGGGGGGCTGTCTGCCCATCTCTGGTGGGTGAAAGCTCAGGGTTTGGGTAGACAGGCTGCTTAGGGTGCCCTGGCCCTGGCCAGGCCCTCCAGGCAAGGGGGCTGAGGGCATGGCAGGCCTGGGCATTCCCCTCCCCTGTGCCTGAGGGAGCGCTGAGGCTGGAAGTAATGCTTTGCTGGCTGCAGAGATGAAAGCCCTGTGTGAATGGATGACAGAATGGGCCTTTCATGTGGCCTGACAGTGGGAACAGAGGGCAGAGGGCTGTAGGCAGACAGATGAGGTGGCTGGAGCCACCCACTCCCCACCTGCCTCTAGCCAGCCTCTTGAGCCCCCAGGATCTCCCTCTGGTTTGCTAGGCCAGAAGAGCTGCTGCCAAGAGAAACTGAGTCACAGGCTTGGGGGGTGTCAAAGAGAGGTCTGAGAAAGTTCTGGTTCATCCTCTCTCCATTCCTCCCCTGATCTCTCTGACTCTGCCTTTAGCCAGCTGGCCTCAGCAGCTTTGACCAGTATTTTCTTTGATGAATGAAAGTGGAGACAAATTAATTCTCCTTTGATCTATACGGTTAGCTTGACAGACAAGACCTTGAAAACCCAGAGTTCAGGGAGGAATGGAAAGGAGTCCCCAGAGAGGTTGGAGGACTGTTCAGCCCTCATCCTAGCCAAGCCCACTCCCAGCTGTACTCATGCAGAGCTTCCCAGCAGGAACTACTTCCTTTTTTGGTTTTTCTACATTTCATCCCATCTCAGGCCTCACCTCCTCAGGAAGCCCTCCCTGATTGCCTTAGCCCACAGAACACACACTATCCTCAGAGGCCCCAGAGGATCACAGCCCCTACCACTTGACAGGCAACCTCACAACAATTACTCTTGTGTTCCCCAACTGGAAGATGGCTTTGCATAGTGAGGACCAGTGGGTGTTATTTTTCCCAGCAGCCCTCCAGTCCCTCAGTAGAGGTAGGACCCTTAGGAAATGACTAGAAGACAGAGCAACCCACATCTAGGCCATCAGATGAAGACAGGGACAGCAGTTCAGCTGCACTGATCCCACCTTCACGCCCTCTTCCTTAGCGAGCCTTCCTCTGCGCTACAGTTCCACACCACGTCCAGGAAAAGGGGTCAGGGTGCTGAAGCTCTACTCTTGCGGCCCCACCTGCCTAGGCTAAAGCTCCAGGTGACAGGCACCGAGACAGTGACATTTCCCATAGGCCATCTCAGGGGCCCTGAGCAGCTACACAGAAAGTTATCTATCCTGGGCCTCCCCTGGTGGCGCAGGTGGTTGAGTGTAGCGCTGTGAAGCTGCCCTTAGCCTCTGCAGCATGGGTTTGATCCCGGCCAGCCGGAGAGATACCCACACGGTGCGGCATACCTCTCCTGTCTCACCTGCTGCTCCCCTCAGCAGCGTATTTCAGTCAGTCTGCCTGTTCTGCTCTCCACTCTGTCTCTGGTGAATCTTCTCACCCTCCCGTACGTCTGGCCTGTACCCCACTTCTTGTATGCATGAATAAATCTTTAAAAAAAAAAAGTTATTTATCCTAATTAGGCTCAGGGAGTGTCTCATTTCCCCTCAGCTCCAAGTTGCTGAGCATAGGCTGAGCATTCTCCTGGCAGTGTGGGTGGCCTCATGTTGGCCCTCTAGTCCACCTAGTGCCATTGTAACCTTTTGTCCACCCACAGAAAGGTCTACGAACTGGGCAGGTGGCTAGGTCCAGCTACCCACTCACTGAGTCTCTTCCCTTGCGGAGCCTCGGTTTTTCCACCTGCACAGTGGGGAAGACAAACCTTGCTTGCACTATATGGGGCTACTCCACAGAGTGGTCTGAGGGCGACCAGGACTGTTTCCCTGACCCCAAAACCTCCATTCCTGGCAAAAGTATTGCCCCTCCAGACCTCTAGGGAGGAATATGGAAGAGCTTCCAGAGAGGCCAGTATGGTTTTTTCCAGAGAGGGAATCCTCATTATTAGAGAGGAAGGCCACTGTCAGCAGCAGGGCCCTGCCTACAATGGTCTGGGGGCATTCAAACAGCTGTGGCAGAGGGAAGCTGGAGGCCAGTCTCCTTGACAATCTGCTCCCACACTCTGGGTGGACAAACGAAGGTGGCAAGACAGAAGGGGCCTCATCTAAGGCTGCAGCAAAACAGGATGAGAACCTGGGGTTGTCCTGCAAAGAGCCCCTAGAGTGTGACAAGTTGCCACAGGACAAACCAGTTGCCCTGGGATGCCTCCATCTTTTCCAGGAGGGGGAGGGACATCTGTCAGGTCTTCCATTCCTCTAACCCTCATATCCTGCCTCCATTCAGAGACCCAGACACTGATAGTTCCTAGAATCTGTTTCCCTACCCTACATGGACTGTCAGATCCCCAGAGACACCTCCCCATCCTGGCAACACTTACTCTTCCTGTGAGGATCCCTGCCCGCCCCAGTGTCTTCTTTCCTCAATATCCTGACAGGCCACTCAAGCACCTGGCACTAAGGGGTACCCTGCCTCGTTCCCCTGTACCCTTGAGGGGCCTCTGGGAAATGTCATCTCTACCACCAAGTAGTGACTCTTAAGTATGCAGGAATGTGTTTGGGGTCTAACAGAGATGGCCTCGAAAGTGTTCCAAGACAGTCTCGTCCCAACCAGCTGTCTATCCTGGCCCAGTTGTGGGGACATTCTAGCTTCAGATCGCCTTCCAAGTTACTCTTGGAGGGCCTGAGGGCAGGAATAACTGTTCCCATTTTCCCGGTGAGATGATGTCCTGAAATGGACGCTTCATCGCCATGCACACTGCTGGTTAGGCAGAACTGGGTTGGCAGCTGGACCTTGCCCGAGGGCTTCTGCTGCCCTTCCTGTGGAAACAGTCCTTCTTGGCTGGTCCTCAGAGCAGGCAGCTGGACCTGGGGATGGGCGGGGAGTACCCTGGGGATGGGCCTTGGTTGATGAGTGGGGAGGGGGGCAGCAGGTGCAGAATAATGGGGTCACTGGGGGAGGTCCCGGGAGCAGGTGCTGCAGGGAGGGGGTGAGATTGTCATTGTATGCCTGGCTCTGGTGGACCCGGAGCAGGAGGGGGATCCCTGACAGCCCCTGGGCAACCCTGGCTCATGCTCAGAGGTCTTCTGGATGCCCAGGCTCCGGCACACAGCCAAATCCCTCCCCTGGGTCCCAGCAACCCACCAGGTTGCCATGACAACCAGTACTTTCATTCCGGTCCCTTTGTCTGGTCACGGTCCAGCTTTTGTGACCAGTCATAATGGGGGAGGCTTGCCTCAGGACACACTCAGCTTGGGTGGAACTGTGAACCCCAGGCAGAGGGAGCTGCAGGGCAGGTGAAAGAAAACTAAAAGCCAAACTTGTTAGCACTGAACCTGCAGTCTTCTCTTCTGGCTGTAAACCACCCTTCAGAATTGAGGCTGCAGACCTCGGCCCCAGGCCCTCTGTTCCCTCTCTGAGCCTCATTTTTTCATCTTGAATGGAACTGTGAACCACCCCTCTCACAAGAGGCACTGTGGTTCTGGGAGGCAAAAGAACATGAACTGAACCCCCTTTACAAACTGACGCAGGTCCTCAGGGTCACCTGGAAGGAGAAGTTTCAGCAGAAAGCGGGTTCAGGGGGCCTCGGGCGAGGGTCCCACATGGCGCAACAGACCACTCCTGCCACGCCTGCTGCTCCCCTCAGCAGTGTATTTCGTCACTCTGCCTGTTCTGTTCCCTGCTCTGATTCTGGTGAATTCTCTCACCCTCTCGAGCTTCTTGTACCCACTGCTTGTATAAATAAATAAATAAATCTTAAAAAAGAAAGGAAGGAAGCAAGCAAGCAGGTTCAGGGAGACATCAGGGACAGGGAGTGAGGCAGTCAGCAGTTCCTCTATGGAGGGCCCAGACTTGTGTGGCCTCATTTTTCCCTGAACTGCAAGCAAAGAGGGGCTATTTCTAAGAGCCATACACCTGCCAGAAAGAGATAGGAACTGGGGGTTCAACCCAAATGGAGAGGGTGACTTAGGTGGACTCCTACAACTTAGTCAGTCACATATTCCCTTTCAGCAAAGCCATTTTAGTCTTCCTGGGGGCCGCCATGGGATGTGAGGAGATCCAAAGAACCAGCCACTGGGCACACACCCTGCTCAGTCAGAGAGGAAAATCCCTTTTGGTGGCTTTGTACACACACCCGCCCACATGTGCAGAGAGCACAGGTCTCTCTGGCCCTGTACACCCTGACCTCTGACTAAGGCTCTCTGGGTGGTCCCTGGCCTCCTGGGCAGCTTCATACCCCTCCCAGTTCAGCGGCAGCCTCCTGAACTCCCTGGCAGGCTTCCAGGCCTCAGAGGAAGACATTGCCTTTATCGCCACCATAACCATGGCCACCGCTGCTGCTGCAAAATGCAATTACCGTGAACAGCCGCTGCCTCACTTGAGCCTTGCCATCCACACCTGGAACTAATTAACTTAATTAGGCCTTAATGAGCTACACTGGTCGGAAGGCCTATTTTTACTTAATTATCCCCTAATCTGCCTGGCATGGAGGAGAATGGGACTTGGAGGATGGCTTTGGCAGTGGCAGTGGCAGCTACCTCCTCTCTAGGTAGAGGGGACACCCAGGAGTGACTGATGGGCCCCAATGAGCTGAGAGTCTGGGAATGGGGTGAGGCAGGGACCATGGGTCATACCTGTGGGAACCGCACCCCTACCCCACCCCCATCATTCTGGCTGTCTGGCCTCAGCTGGGGTTGAAGCTATACTGGGCTCTGCTGAGGATGAGGCAGGCATGACCTGGCTGACTTGCCTTCAAAGACCTCTTACGGGGCTCAGAGAGTTACTCCTCTAACTAACCCTACTAGTGGGAGGCCAGGCCCAGAGAGGTGAGGGACATATCTGAGGACACTATCCCACAAAAATAGTTCTGACACTCATCTTCCCTCACTTCCCTGCAGTCCCCCAGGAAAGCTGAGAGGTTCACTGAGGAAAAGGCCATGTATAGTGTTGGGAGGGAATGGCCTAGTGGAAGTTGGGGGTTGGGAGGGTGGAGAGGGCTGAGGAAGCAGGAGTCTGGGAACTCCGCCACCCGCCAGTGATTCCCAAAGGAGCCCTGCTCCCTCCTAGGAACAGAGCCCATGGGGCAGGGCTGATTTGCCTGGGCTTGAGGAGCTCTTGTTGAGGTGCCTCTCAGGGTCAGCATAGCTATGATTGGCTCTGCCACCTTCCTAGCCCTGAGCCTCCATTTCCCCACCAGTCCAATGAGGATAATAGCAGTCACCCCAGTCTTTCCAGTGTGGTCTCACAGAGCCACCATACCAAGGGTGAGACAATAGCTCTTGTAAGCCGCAAAGCCCTAAAAAGAGAAGCAACTGCCTATTGATGGAGACATTTCAGTCAGAGAACTTGGGGACAGGGGACAGACCCCCAATCTCAGCCACTTCAACCAAGCCAGGGTCACTGCCCTGCCCTGTGGTTGCTGGAGGTGGAGAGTGGGGCAAAGCATCTATGTGATGGGAGAGGTTTGGTCAGGGACTCCATCAGCCCTGGAATCTGCCCTCCTGCCTACACTGACTCCCAGTCCCAGGCTGCCTGCCAGCTGCCTGCAATCACCATCCCCCACACCCTCCCCTCCATACATATACACACACAGCAACAGTTGCCCACCTCCCTCCCCAGCAGAGGCAGCTGCTACAGCCTCCATGCTGGAATCAAAATTGAATGAACATTTTCACAATGTCACCTCCTGCTGACGGTTCCTAATTGCATGTTGCAGCCATGTGATGGAGCCCAAGTTACACTAATTATGTCATTACCCTAATTAAGTAAATACCGTATGTGCTAATTGACTGAAATCTCTTCAGGGGGATGGGCAAAGGGAGAGGCCAAAGTCCCCTGGGCTGTCACATGTATGAGCAGAGGATAACAGATGCAGGGGAAGGGAGCATTCTCTTCTTGGTTCAGCAGGTCCTGCAGCCTCCCAAGTGGAGTTCAGGGAGGACCCTCAGGCTCTGCCCTAGCCAGACTGGCCTGTGGTCCAGGGAAGGAAGCAGAAGGTGCTGAACAGGTGGCCAGATACTCAAGTTAGAGGCTCAACTTTACCCTGACAGGTGGGATTTGAATAAGTCATTTTCTTCTCTCCAGTGGGTCCCCTTACACCCCCCACTTCAACCAGCCCAGAGCCTGTGGATTCTCAGGCATACTGGGACTCTCGTCAGAGTAACTCAACGTCCACACAGGACCAACCAAGCCACTGGCATCCATCTCTGGGCACACAGACATCCATGATTACCTGCCAGCCTGGGGCATCAGGAAAGAAGAAATGCTGATGACTAAGCAAAACCCTGGCTCCTGAGGACAGTATCAGTGTAAACAGCAAAGGACCAGACCGGGTTGGTGTTCCCTGGAAGCCAGTGAGTTCGATGCGCTGAGGAAGTCTGGGGGACTTCTTGGAGGAAGAAAGAAAGGGAGAAAAATCAGGGCTTCAGAGTTCAAATCATCTTTAAGGTGTGATCTTCTAAATGCCAGACTTCTAAACCATAACCTCTGGAGGAATGCGAGAAGGTGGCCTCACGGGCTGCCTTCACATGCAAATGGGACTCCAACCCATGTGGGGGCACAGAGGGATATAGAAGGAATGCCAGTCTGTGTCAGGGGCCATGCTGTAAGTCCCAGAGTAAAAGAATCACCCTTGTGCCCTATCTAAGCTAATTCACATGGACCAGCTGTTAAATGGCCACGAGGCCACGGGAAGGGCCCCAAAGGCAAGAGTTCCAGGCCAGGGCACTGGGGCTGGTGCCTCCAGCATCTGGGTCCTTTCACACCCACTCAGGACCAGGCAGTGCCGTCTCCCAAGTGTACCCAGGTGCCACAGCCCGGCTATCCCTGCTCTCCCAGCTCCACCCGCCTGCCTGCCACAGTCTTCACAGACATATGCTGCAGCTCCACACCCAGCAAACACCACCTGCTCCCCGGGTGGGCAATGGCTCCCTGCCTCCCAAACTGGAGAGGAGAAAAAGTAAGGGGGTGTGGGGCCCAGTCCAACAACCAAAGTGACCCTGGCCAAACCCTTTGTTCCCCAGCCCTCAGGCTCCCAATGGATGTGCTCTCAGTCACGGCCGGGGCCAGACCTCCCTTTATTCCACGCTACATGGTGTGGGCTTCCCTTGGCTGGTGCAGGAGGCAGAGATGTAAGAAATCATCTTTTCAGCTGTGACGTCTACAATTTACTCTCAAATAGGTCAGGAAAAAATTATGTGTGTGAACACACACACACACACACACACGACAAAATATCCACAATAGAAGAGTATATCCATGCCTTATACTATTCCGACAATGTGTCTATAATTTTGAAATGTCTTCTAAATAAAAGGTAGAAGGAAAGGAGAGAGGGAGCTGGAGGGAGATGGAGGAGGGAGGGAAGAAAGGGAAGGGATAAGGAAAGACAGAGTGGGGGGTGTCCTTTCCTGTCGTGGGGCTCCTGACTCCTAGAGAAAGCTGAACAGGTGGCAGCTGGGTTGAGGTGGCCAGAAGGGCTTCCCCAAGGGGCTGGTAGGGAAATGGGTTAGGCAGAGTTTAAGGGGGATCTAGCTCTGTCCCTTCACGCAGGGTGGGACCAGCGCTGACTCCCTCTCCCCGTCACAGCTTTAGGTAAGCCCACGGGTCCCTCTCCCTCTCCTGTTCCCCAAACAATGCTGGTACGCTGGAATTTCTATGAAGAATGTCCAGTGGGACAAGAAAGGGGACTTGGACAGAAGAGCTAGGAGAGTCTAGGAGGGCAGAATGTCTTGGGCCTTCTGGGCTGCTGAGAGAGGGACGAGACTAGACCAGCACAGGACAGTGTACCCCAGGGTGAGAAAGGGATGGGTTGGCTCTGGTCAAAGCCATCAACCTCTCCTGCTCCCCCACACCCCCCCAAAGCACTAACAGACTCCTGTTTCAGTAGCCCCAGCTGACTTCCCTAGTGCCCTTGCCTGTCACAGCAGCGCTGGGAAGCCCGGGGATTCATTCTTCATTAGGTCTCCATTAGGCAGCCCAAGAACTGCGGGGTGTGAAGCGGGAAGCCTCTGCTTAGGTGGGCTAGTTAAGGAGGCTCAGCTCTGGCCACACCACCCCCACTCCAGGCTCCTTACCACTTCCTATCCCCCTCCTTCGCCACTCCCTTCATCCTCTCTTCCCCTTCCCCATTGCAGCCTCCTTGAGGGTCCTAAATGCTCTTTCAGCACCAGGTCCCCAGCCTGGCTCCCGACCCCATCTAACCATCCCATCCCCCACAGTGACACCAGCTTCCAGATGTGTGGTCAATCACTGTATTGTGTGTTCTCTCCGAATGAAGAGGACCCCCCACCCCACCCCGCCCACTCTCAGCCCCTCCCCCTTGATCTCAGGTTGCTATTTCAGAGTCTGGACCTGCCCCCCATTCAGAAGACTGCCCAGGACTCTTCCGACTGGACTGCAGAGGTCAGCAGGGGCCAGACTTTCCACTCGGACATCTTCGTTCGGACACCTTTGTTCTTCTCGGCCTTCGTCCCTGGCCCCTCACCTGACTGCTCACCTCTCCCTCCCATTGCCCTTGGTGGCTTTTTGCCCACTCGAGTCCTCTTGGTTTCCCCGAGACCAGAAACTGGCATGGGACGGGGTGGGGCCCCTCCGCCGGCTGCCTGCTCCCTGCAGCCATGCCTCTCACCCCGGCTGCCTCTCCAGTCCCGGTCCCGCCCCCTCCACAGTCTCTCCTCTCCCAGTCTGGCCCCTCACCTCCTCCCCCTCCCCATTTCCTCTTCCCTCTTTCCCTGGCCCTTCGGTGCCGGGATGTCAGGCTTTATCTCAGGGCGCGTTCTCCTCCCCTCCCCTCTTCTCTCTCATCCTCTCCCTTCTCTTCCCCCTCCAGCCTCCACTCCTTCGCCTGCTCGCTGCTTACCCTCTCCCTCTCCCGCTGCCCCCCTCTTTCTCCCCCACCTCTTTGTTTCAGCTGAGAACCGGCTCCTCGGGACAGTTCCCACACTGCAGTGCCTCTGGTGAGAAGACCGCACCGCCGAGGTGAGCCGGCATCGGACTGGGAGCTCTGGGGGTGGGCAGATGGGTAGAGTGGGCAGTCCAGCCACTACCCACGACCGCTGCTTTGCCCAGGGCAGTGGGAGCAGCAGTCAGAGTGCCAGCCTCAGATGCCCTGCGGTCAGGAGGAGCCAGGGCAGAGAGGGGTAGCCCGTTGGCTGCATGCAGGGGAGGAAAGGGGGGCAAAACTGGTTTGGGAGCTGGCCAGCTCTGTCCCTGCCCCGTGCCTGGCTTCTGCAGGTGGCCCTGCCCGGAGGGAGACCCAACTGGGCGGGCTGGAGCTGGGCTGCCTGTGAGGGTTTGAATGTGACCAGACCTGGAGTCCAGGGCTCAGAACCCTGCCTCTGGCTGGGCTGTGGCTGCGAGGCTGCTGGTAGCAGCAGGCGCTGTCCATGGGACTGTGACCCTTTACAAGTGCCGGTCCCTGGAGAGGTCTTGATTACTGGTCAAGGACATGCTAGGGCTGCTTCCACTGCTCAGGAGGCAGGGCATCCAAAGAAGGAGAGCCTGGGTATCCAAGCTACTGACCCCTAGACCCAGAGATCCACATGGAGGGAAAGGTACTTCATCCTTCCATAGAGTCTCTTGACAAACTCCCCTAAGATAGGGTTCCCAGGACAGCTTTACCCAGAGTTGCCAACAGTACCGATTCAGGCCAGAGCTGAGATGTTGGTGTGGTCAGTTTCCTGGGGTGAGCTGACTTGGGGAGGAAGGTGGGGGGGGGGGGTGGAGAACAGGTGGAGACAGAATCCTGGCTCTTGAATACAGCTACAAGTGTGATTATTGGAGATGACCCAGGGTACAAGGAGAGCCAGAGACCTTGAAGCTGGGCAGGTGTGTGGGGGGGGGGAGTGGATAGAAGGGGCCCTGCCACCCCCTACTTACTGGATCTGAGGATGGAATGACAGAGCTGGAGAGACAAGAGCACTGCCCACACTTCCCCCAGAGAGTGAGCAAGGTCGCTCTGCTGGCTGCCAGAGGAGGGAGCAGCAAAGGCCAGGAGTGTGAGACCAGAGGGGATCTTCCCAATGGGGACATCTTGGGGGACCAGCCCCTGGCTATCTGGCCACAGTAGGGCCAAGCCAGGGCCTTCGTTTCCTTGAATTCTCAGGGAGCCAGCAGCGGACAAGATCATGGTAGGTAACAATCCCATGAGGCAAAGCCTCTAAAGGCATTTGTTCTCCTAGGGCTAGGCCAACGGGACACTTGTTTTGGAGGCCAACTCTGCCTCACTCTCTTCCCTGACCACAGCCTCTTGGTCTGAGCAGCTCAGCAACCCTTCCCAGATGGAAAAGTGTTAGAGGTGGAATCAGAGCTGTGGGCATAAGCTAATGGGGACCAAGTGCAGAGGTTTAGGAGGTGCACCCCAGTTTGCCCCATCCAGTCTCTACATATCCAAGGGAAGCCTGAGCCAGGGAAAGTAGGAAAGCATAGTCTCAGGACTGGTCCCAATGGTCATCAGGGAGGGGGCGATTCTCAGACATTCAGAAAGGCCACCTCTCCTGGCCTGGGCACAGCTCACTACACTCCACGGTCCTATCACTCACAAGCAGCCTAAGTCACTGGCTTCCCCGCCACTCAAGGTGTGTTGGTGTCCCCCTACCCCTAGCACACCCCAAATCTTCTCAAGTAATGATTCCCAACCTGGGGTCAAGCTGGTTCTTGCCCACCCCATCTCTCTCACACGTGATCCAGATCCAGAGGGAAGCAAGCTACCCTGTCCATTTTTCTGAGACTTGATGGGGACTCTCTCTCAGGCTGGGTCAATTCTTGTTCCAGCTGACCCCCTCAGTTCTGTAACTCTGCCAGTCATTCAAGACTCAAATACCACCCCCTGCAAGTGCCCATCCAGTGCCAGAGGGCAGTACTCTCTCAGCCTCAGTGGACACGAAGGCCTTACTGGCCTCTGCCCTGAACTTCACCATAGCAGAAGCCAACAACTCCTTTTTCCCCTTCCGCCCCAAGTCCTCCACTTCCACAGAGCTTTCCTACCCAGATGCCCTCGAAGCTCACACCTCCCCAGAGAGGGGAGTAGGACAAGGATGGTGTCCCTATTAGACAGTGGGGAGGCCTGAAGATAGGAAAGTGACAAGGCAAGTTAAGGACTTAGGACCTGACTCCCACTCTCTGCTCCTTCCAGGCCCTTTAACTGCGACCCTGGTGAGAGCCTACATGAGGACGGGAGCTGTGCTCACCAGAATGTCCACCAGCTGCCCATCTTTCTGTCCCTCAAATTCTCAAGGCCCAATGACATTCCCAGGGACAGAGTGGCTAGGTTACTCCCAGGGCTCTTTGAGCCAGGGCTGCCAGCCTTGATTTCAAAGTAGGCATCTTCAGGATCACCTGGGCTGGCAGACGGCTGTATGAGGCTGCAGGGGGAGCGAGCAGAGGGGAGGTAGGAGGGGGTTCCCAAGCCTGATAATAATATACCTCTCACTCACCTGCAACCCCCTTCCCCTCCTTGCTTGTCCCCACCCCTCACCCATGCAGTAAGGCAGGCAGGCCTCAGCATCAGTCTTCAAACAGCCTCGTGGCATCACCCCTCACTTAAATTCTCATGACACTAGTCCCCGCTGTCAAGGTGAGATTGGATCCCCTTGGCCAGGCTCAGAAAATTCTTTGCCAGCTGGCCTGTCGGCCTCTATGGCCTCTTTGCCCAATTCACTTCATCATATCCCCAATACTCCAACCATACCTAACTCACTCACTCTAGCACAGAGCAGAGCATGGCTCAGAGGTCCACTTAGTGATGAGTCATGGGCTGAGCAGAACACACATGCCCACACGTGTACCCAGGCACACACATGCAGATGTGCAGAGACACAGACACACACTGTTGGGTAGAAATTCGCCACCCAATTGCAGGTGGTCTTCTGCCAAGTCACACGCCTAAGGGAGCTGTGAAACCTGACCCAAGAAGGTACTGACAGATCTGCTTTATGGGCCTCGAGAGAGGCCACATGTGTTCATGTCGCCAATCCAAGCCCCTGAGCAACAGCAGGCAGGGAGCAGCGGGCCCCAGAGCCTCTCCAGAGAGAGGGCAGAGGGTGGTCAAGCACATCCCAACCAGATTCTCACCCTGGTCTGCAGCAGCCTTGCTGTGTACCCCAGACAAACTACCTTTCTTCTCTTGATAGTGGTGTCCCGGCTATAAAACAAAGGGATTTGGATTAACTGACACCTAAGGGCTATGCAGGGCCCACTGCCCAGCTGCTCTCAGCGCATGCCAAGTGCAGAGAGTGGAGGGATCTGTGAGAATGGACAGTTAGGGGGCTGGGGGGGCAGACAAGCTCCATGGCAAAAGCCTCGAGCTGGGCCAGGACAATCTCAAGGAGTGGAGATGAGGTGAGCAAGGGCCACAGGGATCTGAGCCAGGAGAGACCCAAGCCAAAAGCCAAGGATGGGAGCAATCATTACAACCCATAATTGACATTTATGGAGCCACTAAGTCCTACTGAGCACATACTATGTAGGATTTATATTTTCACCGAGGGTGTAGCCAAATATATCCTTTCTAACCCAGTGGGTATCAAGTGAGCAAATCTAATGGGTTAGACCCAATCCTGTCCGTGGGCTCCTGGCCCCCACAAATAGAGGTGAGGGCAGGGCCAGGGTAACATAGGGGGGAGCCTCCACCAAGACCCCACCCACACTCAAACTCCTCACCAGGTATATAAGCAGCCAAGTACACATCCCATGTTGTATCTGTGTGCATGCCCGCCCCCCTCCACACACACACACGCACGTGACATGGCAGATAGGTCCCTGCCCCAACCACAGCCCTCCCATCCTGCTCTTGTCTGGAACTTGACCCCAGGTGCTGACACTCATGTTCCCAAGGGTGAAGATGGAGGCAGGCTCAGCGTAACTAGAAGTTGCAGAGGAAGACGAGGGCACAGGCACTACCACATGGGCTAATATCCCAACACTATGACCCTGGGCAGTGGAAATTCCAGGCCAGGACAGAAGAGAAGTGGTGTCACTGCATCACAGAGTAGTAAAAACTCCCCCTTTCCCTAAACTCTCTGGCCCCCAGAAGCTGGTTGGCCTTGCTCAACTCTCTCCCAAGCCCCAGGCTGACCTGTGAGTGACATCCCTCCCCAGATCATGAACCATCTCAAGCTGGGATGTCTAAAGCCCAAGTAGGGAGGGAAGGCTCTTGCCAGAGGGAGGACATGCAAGTGCTGGCCCAGAGTCCCTTCCCACCCTGAGAGGAGGGGCCAGTTAGGGTGGAAGGGGAGACCAGCAGGAGCAGCCCCAGGCCTCGCTGTTCTCTATGGCTTTTTATTCCTATGTGATTCTACTGCTCACTCATATAGGGATTGGAGCCGTGGCGCACGGCGAGGGTGGCCAGCAGAGGGCTTGGATACTGGGCAAGGGAGCCAAGGCGAGCCAAGACAGCACGGCCCTTTCCTCTCCTAGCACAGGCTGCTAACCTGGCCAAGGGAGCCACTCCCCTGTTGCCCTCCTCCCGTTGTTCTCTTCCCCACCAACTGAAATGGGGACTGAGGAAGCTACTAGATCCCCCCTGCAAGACTGGAGAACTGAACTGAGTCCCCAGAGAAATGGCTGAAGGAACTGAGGATGTTCATCCTGAGAAATAGGACCGGCACAAGGAAACAAGGACAGCTTCCTGTGTGGTCAGAGTAGCCCCTGGATAAACAGAGGGAGGCTCAACCAAAGAAAGAGCAGGCCGTGGTTAAGGGCTGTCCTAGGACAAAAGGGCCGGGTGTCCCTGGTGGCTGGTAGTAAATATCCACCCAGCAAGGCATACAGCAGATGCTGGAGAGACTGTGGCACGGATGCGACAGGGGAGGCTCATGGTTGGATAGTGGCCTGGGGTTTCTGCTCACCCACGATGAGCATGACAGGAACTAGGCTCAACATAAAGCAAGTGCTAGGTATGGCCTGCAGAGAAGGCGTGAGAAATCCAGGCACTGAAGCTGTCATCTGACCCCACTTCTCGCCCCAATGGTTTCCCTCAAGTGTTTGCTCTGAGGGAAGATGCATGGAGAACCATAGTGTGGTCCATTTTATTTTCAATCTGTGCATCACCCCACAGAAAAATACAGGCTTGGGAGCTCAGCAGAAGAGCTGCCCCAGGGAAAAAACCCGAGAACAGCAAACTGGTAAAGGGGCTTGCCCTGCTCCTCAGGGGTACCTGCTGCTATGGCAGAAAGCAGGGGTGGAAGAGCACCCCAATCTGCCAATCTGGTTGAGTGAGGATGGCTATAAAGCGGAGGCCCTGGGTGGGAGGTGGGAGAGCCAACCAAGCAGCCAAGGCCAAGGAGGGGAGAGGTGCTAAGGCCTAGTACAGCCCTAGGGACCAACCTTGTCACCCCCGGACCTCGCCCTTGTAGGCCTCCTCTGGACTCCCAAAATATGACCTATGCTATCACCGTGGCCACAGGAACAGGAGGTGGGTGTCCATGACATTGGTGCCGGTCATCCCTGTGCGTAGCAGGTGTGACCCACCCTGGAAGCGGCAGAAGAAGGTATGTGAGTCATTGTGGGCTAGGAAGGTGGCCACATCCAGGTCCTCTGCAGCAGCCTGGCTGGCAAGCTCAGCAGTGACCCAAGCCCCAGCTGCCTCTGTGGGCCCATCCTGCCCATCAGTGCCACCGCTCAAAAACAGCACATTAATAGGCCCCAGAGGCCAGCGTCCCAGCTCCACTCCAACACGCAGGGCCAGTTCCTGGTTCCGGCCCCCCCTGCCCAAGCCCTGCAACTGCACGGTGGGCTCTCCACCAGCCAGCAGGCAGATGGGCCCCTTGGCCTCTGCCACAGCCTTCAGAGAGTCCTTCAGCTGCAAGTCCGGGAGCTGAAGCTCAGTCGCGAGCTCATGGAGCTGCGTGTCCTCCTCCACAAGGGTTTCAGTCCCAGTATGGGAGAGGCAAGCTCCAGCCACTCTGGCTAACAGCCCGTAGAACTGGGCCACCCTTTTCACATCGCCCTGCATGGCTGCGGTCAGCACCACAGCTCGGTATCCCAGCGCTTCAGCCTGCTGCTGGGTCTCAGCCAGTGCCATTGCGTTTGAGCCAATAATCACATTGAGGACATGCCCGCAGGTGTGTGGCCCATGGGGGTCAGAGTCGGCCTGAGCCAGCACAGTCTTCACAGAACGCGGCAAGTCAGCACGAAGGTTGTAGCGATTGAGGATGTGCAGGGAATCTTGCACGCTGTGGACACTGGCCACAGTGGGTCCACTGGCGATGAACTCCAGAGGGTCCCCCACCACGTCTGACAGAATCAGGCTCACCACCTAGGGAGGGGTCACAGAGGCCACGCTAAGGCCCACCTGGTCCTTTCCCCAGAGTCCACAAGGACACCCTGGCCCTGTGTGTCTACATACTCTCATACCAGTCAGTGGGTTTCCTCACAGGTTTCTAACCCTTCTCCTGGAGGTTCACTAGGCCATGCAGACTCCCCTCATCCCTTCTGTAGCCCCTCTCAGTCAGCCCTGGAATCCCATACCAGGCCCCTGCCAATCTGTCTACTGTGCTAAGTTTTCATTTCCCTGCTATATTTGGGCCTGGCTCCACCAGCCCAGGGAGCCTACGGAAAAAGTACCTACGCACCTGGGCAGGGTAGGCGACCTGCGCCAGTCCACCACCCTCAGCTGGGATAAGGCCTTCCGAATGGTGTTCAGCTCCTGGATAGTGGCTCCTCGGGCTGCCAGCAACTTGGTAAGTGTCTGCTTCTCCTCCAGTGTGATGGGTGGGATGGGAGCGGGCAGGAGAGCTGAGCCCCCACCTATAAAGACAATGAAGACATCTAGGAGGACAGGGATGGCCAAAGGAGGGCCTCACCCAGCCACCAGGTAGCCAGTTCCACTTTAAGGAAGCAAGGTAGGGTTAGAGTGCCCCCATGTGGACATTCAATGACTATATATGGCCACCATATCCTGGGCACCTGAGGTTGCATCCTGACTCAGAGTAGCCCAGGTCCCAGAAGGTACTGGAAGAACCATTGCTTAAGAGCTTGGAATAGAGGGAAGACCAGGTGGAAACAGTGGAAGACCAAGAAGAGGGCTCTGGAGCAGCCGGAGACCTGGGTTCTAGCCCTGGGTGACACTGGTGCAGACAACAGCAGTAATAGTGACATTTTCCTTATGAGGCTGAGTTAGGTTCTCCCTATGTACCCTCAAAGGGTCACCCAACAAGGTCACTCAAAAGGAGGAATCCACAGCTCAGGGGAGGCCAGACAAACAGCCCAGGACTACCCAGAAGTCAGCCATGCAGGTTCTTCACTGCCTCCCTCACTCTGTGATCCTGGGGGCTCAGACCAACAGTTTTTTGAAGACCTGATATTTGTCGCACACACACCCCAACTGTCCTGAACCAATCTGGCAGCCACACCTGAGATGAGCACAAGCAGCAGATCATCAGCTGTGAGACCTCTGGCCAGCTGCTGGATGGCTAGTGCAGCCCGTAGTGCATCACGGTCCGGCAGGTTGTGCTCTGCACCCTCAAATACCTGGATACGGCTGTGTGGCTTCAACAGCATCTCCCTGAGAAGTGATAGGGCATAAAGCAAGAGATGGGGTGGGCTCCTCTCCTCCACCTGATTTCCCAGCCTGTGTACAGGAGTAAAAAGGGGCACTAATAGGATGCCCACCGATAACCTCCCCCCCACAAATTAGGCCAGATCCAGAATAATAAGTAAGCTGGTGAGAGAGGGAAGCCTAAATCCAGCTTATGCCTGGGACCAGGTTTCCCTCCAGATGGACAGTGGGGAGCAGCCCCCCATGGTTCCTTACTGCTTGCCAGCATGCTCCAAGGTCGCACGGATCCCTCTGGGAACGCTGATCACGCCCTGTACGAGATGATGGCCCAGTAGCTCCTCAGCAGCAGCTGCCATTCCCAGCACAGCCTTACCAAAGCCCACCAGGTAAAGGTTTTGCCGCAGTTGAAAGCTCCGGTCCCGCACCTTCAGCTGCCCACTATCAGGATCGAAGGATAGTGCCCGGTGCAACATGGGGCCTGGCAGCACAGCACCCACAGAGCTTTCAAATAGCTGCCGTGCCAGCTTTGGTAGGGCCATGCCACTGGCCATTCGGGTTGCTGGACTCCCCCAGAACCGCTGGCGCAAGAAGGCTCGGGCCAAACAGGGCAGGACCTGCAGGGCTGCAGCCATGCCCCACTGATCTCAGCACCACCTGGCATCCATGCCTGCCTAGGGGGAAGGAAAGCACTAGTGATGCTGCTGCAAGGCCAGAGATAGGCGGCCCACCACAGCCACCCTCTGAGGGCTCAGGGCCAGTGGACCCCACAGCTGCTGCTGCAAGCACAGGCCACTTGTCAGTCCGAGGAGACTTCCTGAGGTCCACAGTTGCCTGATCTCACTCCAGTCCTTGGACCCCAGCCCTGCCACCCAGCCATGTCCTCCTCTTCTGCAGCCTACACATAGGCCCTCTGGACACTCTGCCCTGAGTCCAAAGGTCCTGTTGGCTGAGCCTTCCTCCTAGGTCACCTCCTCTAACTGAGAGTTAATTATTCACAGAGGAAGCTACTCCAATCAGTGGAGTTCTGGCCTCCCCCTTCCCCACCCCCCTGCACTTTCAAGCCCTCACCAATGGGTAACACCTCTTTCTGGCACTCCTTCCTTGCCTATTTACCACTTCTCTTGCCAGGAGACTGCTGGCTGTCCCACCACTTGACCCTGAGCCTGCTGACCTCCAGCCTGCTCTACTGCATTAGCTCATGAGTCTAGGCTGGGAAGCTTGAGAAGGCTAGGTCTGTGTGGGGAGGCTACAGGTTTACCAGGACACTGACAGGTAGGCCCAGAGTACATTCAGGGTATACAGCCTAAGGAATCTCAGCAATCCAGACCTGCAAGGGAGTCAGGTTCAAATGTCTGGCTCACGGTGAAACCTTGAAGAAGTCCCTAGATACCACAGGAGGCCCCACAGCACAGGCCCAAGCTACAGGAAAGGATGATGCCCTCCTACCCACATGGCTGGCCAGACCCACCTCTGGCCAGATTTTGGTTCCAACATAACAAAGCTTTGGTCACACCACCTCTGGGAAATTTAAGTGGCTGGAGCAGGCAAAGGGTAACCTCTCACAGCTAAACCTAAATAATCATTCCTCCCTGGGAAGGGTAAAGGTTAAAGAAGGCCAGGAGGCAATATAAGAGTTTAGGGACAGCAAAATTCCAAAAAGCTCATTTCATGAAAGGCATCTACTTTAGTGAACACCCACCATAATAAGTGCCACAGGCTGACTACAGCAGCAGGTGTGGACAGAACAAAGGAAGGCGGCTGAGGATCAGGTTCTAGCAATAACCACAGGTTTTCTGAGGGGCTGGGAGGGCTGCCTTTTTCTCCCTGGGTTTCATGTGCAAAAGGTGGGGTGGGGTGAAACTATGATAAACACTCTCCCTTTGGCATCCTTGGGCTCTCTTAAGTTTTCCACAGTTAACACAGAACATCTGGACCCAAAAACCAGTATCGCCCACACTCAAAAACCTAGCAAATACTAGCCCTCAGCCACTCAGACTGCATGGTTCTGTTTTCCCATGAGAAAGCTAACCCTGCTTCACTCCAGTTGTGAAAGGGAACACAGAAGGTGCCACCATGAAACTGGTCCCAGCTTTTGCCAAGGGGCCCTGGGGCTGGCCCATTAGATTGGGAACATCTAGCAATAGCTGATTTTGACATTTTATACCTATTTCTCACAGGTACAAAGCTCTAGAAACGGGTTCACTACTGGAAACAGGAGTCCAGGGCAGGGGGACGCTCAAGGCTAAGGTTGCCAGATAAGAAAGATAGAGGGCGTCCAATTAAATTTGCATTTCAGATAAACAACATAATTTTATAGGTGTATTCCAAATAGTGTATGAAACATACTCATACTTTTTTGTAAAGATATGTCCCAAATATTGTACAGGCTATATACTTACACTAAAAATAATCCTCGTTTACCTGAAATTTAACTAGACGTCCTGTATTTTTATGTGCTAAATCCAGCAAATCCATTCGATACCGCCTTTCCTAAAACCCCGGGCCCTCCGGTGCAAAACCCGAAAATACCGACAATATAGGTCCTGACCCCTTCCCGCCACCAGGTGGGGCAGGAGCTATTTCCGGGCTTTGCCTGCCCTCACATGCCCCGGATGTGACGTCATCCCCAGGCCAGCGCCTCAGGCGTTCGAGAAGGAAAAATGGTTGCCGTGTAATGACCGGGTGGGTGGCCCGAGTAATAAGAGCTCTGGACCGCGTCGCCAGCCCAAAGACTGCTTTCACAGGACCTTTGGCGCGGACTTACCACCGCACGCTCCGGTGGCAGCGTCCAGGGCGGGAGGCCGGAAGTACTTGGGATGGGCGGGGCGAAAGGCGGAAGTGTGGGTTCGTGGGGCGGGGTTGAGATGCCAAATGTAAATTATTGTGGGAGGGGGCCTGGGAATATATCCAGCAACAGGAGTAGGGCATTGGCACCTATCCCACCATCAAGAGAACTCGATGGGAAAATGAGTAAGTATAAGAAAGTGAAAATCAAAATCAACAAAAAACTATGAACCAGAGACACTCTATGGGGGGATGGGGGACGGGGAGGGGAGGGATTGGGGTCAAAATAAGCGGGTTGCAGTTGTATGGGGAATACAAAAATAAAATTAAAAAAAAAAAAAAAGAGAACTCGATGGAGTCACCTTCAGGCCTGCCTTTTTTCCCCCCTTTTTCAAAATAAGATTTATTTATGCATACAAGCACTGGGGTGTAAACCAGAGATGGGGGGGTGAGAGGATTCACCAGAAAGCAGGGAGCAGAACAGGCAGATCTACTGAAATACACTGCTGAGGGAAGCAGTGGGCGAGGCAGGAGAGGTCTGCTGTGCCATGTGGGTTGCACTGTGGCCAGCCAGAGATTCGTGCTGCAGAGGCTGGCGAGAGCTTGATAGCGCTGTCTTTAACCCCTTAGTCACCAGGGAGGCCCGGGCTTCAGTCTTTTCATCTCCACAATGAGGGTAATAATCCCCTACTCACCAGATTGCTATATTCCTCCCCCTTGTCATTCTATTTGATCCAACCAATCAGCAAATACATTCCCAGCCTCAGTTAGGTACCTGGCACTGGACTAGTGAGCAAAGGGGCTGAGAGTCACTACTCCCCACTTGTGTTTCTGGTACCAGATTAAGTCATTTTTCATCCTTCCCCACTGCAATAATCCACAACAATTTACTGGTGTTTCTCCCCTATTCTCCACTGGGCGACCAAATAACACCTTTGACTCAATGAGAGAGTTCTGTTGCGTGATCCTGGAGCACACAAGCTGGGTGTAAAATACGAATGACCTTGAGCCTCCCTCACTGCCCCAGTTCTGACCGTGCCATCCTGAGCTGGCCTTGATGCCTTCCAAAATTCAAAATACAAGTCCTGACAAGATTCCAAAGACACAGGAGAGTATAATATTGTTTTACTGATATTTTCTTGGGGAGATGGGGGAGGGAGTTACATCATAAATCATACAATAGACTTCCTAAAAATCTTTTTTTTATTAAAGATTTATTTATTTATTTATTTATTTATTTTTTTATTTTATTTTACAAGCACTGGGTACAGCCAGAAGCGCGGGAGGGTGAGAGAATTCACCAGAGCCAGAGGGGAGAGCAGAGCAGGTAGACTGAAGAAGTACACTGCTGATGGGGAGCAGCGGGCAGCAGGAGAGGTCTGTGCGCCATGTGGACCCTCCTCCGGTGTCCGGGGAGCAGCCGGGGATCGAACCGGCGCTGCAGAGGCTGCTGGCAGCTTCGCAACCCAGTGCTCAACCGCTGTGCCACCGGGGAGGCCCCCTAAAAATCTTTTGAAACATATTTCTCTCTTCCGTTGAGCAGGTGTCACATCTCTCCATAGGTCCCCAAGACATGTACTACTCTAGTCATTACTTTCCTGTCTCCCTGGATTTTTCTTTCCTTTTAGAAGAGAGTACTTTTTATTCTTTATCAACCTCTCTTCCCCATCCTATTATCAAAACAAAGGCACCTTCAGTAGGATCTTCCCTTTTTATTTTTTAAAGATTTATTTATTTATTTGTTTGTTTGTTTGTTTGTTTATTTATTTATTATACAAGAACCGGGGGACAGGCCAGATGCGCAGGAGGGTGAGAGAATTCACCAGAGCGGGGAACAGAACAGGCAGACTGACGAAATACACTGCTGAGGGAGCAGCGGGCGAGACAGGTGAGATCTGCTGCACCATGTGGGACCCTCCCCGGCCGGCCAGGATTCAACCAGCACTGCAGAGCCTGGGGACAGCTTCAAGCGCAGTGCTCAACTGCCTGCACCACCAGGGGAGGCCCAAGGATCTTCCCCTTTTAGATGTGAGGAGATTGTACAGCAGGCTCTTGAATAACTTTGTTTTGTTTAACATTTCCTTATAAACTCGAGGAAAAAAATCTATTCGTAGTTGGGACCACCTTCTAAGTAGAATTGCATGTTCTTCCCATGTCTATATGGGTTTTCTCCAGGTATTCCAGTTTCCCCCCACATCCTAAAGGTGTGTCCTTAGGATAACTGGCATGTCTTAATTGTCCCAGTCTGAATAAGAGTGGGTGTTTTATGAGTGCACC
Source organism: Talpa occidentalis (assembly GCF_014898055.3). NCBI lineage: Eukaryota > Metazoa > Chordata > Mammalia > Eulipotyphla > Talpidae > Talpa > Talpa occidentalis. Next base: position 27,071 of record NW_023604915.1, read on the forward strand.
TGCTTATAGAAGGGCATCCCATCCAGAGTCGGTTCCTGTTGTAGCTCTGAGCTGCTGGAACAGGTTCTGGCCACTCATGACCCTAACATGGAATAAACAGGTTGGAAAATGAGTGAATAGATACAAATTATTGTTTAATATTAGAAGTGTTTTTGAGTTTTTATTTAGGTCTGGTGGGTGGGTAAATAGGAAAAGGGGGAAATGGCCTGATAAAGGATAAAACTGGACTTTCAGTTGTGAATATCATGTAATATAGACACTTCTTGATTCTTTGTATCAGTCTTGGATTCTGTGGCAAACAGATTTTACTCCATCAGTTCATGTGGCTTCTAAGAGTCCCTCACCTTTTATTGCATCTTAATAGTGACAGGAGAGGGCCTCCCCTGGTGGCGCAGCAGTTGCGCGCTGGGCTGCTGAGGCTGCCTGCAGCCTCTGCAGCGCTGGTTCGTTCCCCGGCTGCGGGTGCTGGCGAGGGTCCCACCAAAAAAAAAAAAAAAAAAAAAAAGTGACAGGAGAGAGAGAACTGATAGCAAGAATTCTGGACCTACGAGAAAGGTAAGATTGATTTAGAAACGAAAACTGAAAATAGTGAATATGTACATGTTCAGTCTTTTCTTCAATAAGGTGAACTTAGTTTGGTTAATTCAACTTGAACTGTATTGTGAATAACTATTAGTTCATCCGTAAGTGAAAAGTTCTGCCAGCTTAAAATTCACCATGAAAAAAAAAGCAGTGATTTTTTTTTTTTTTTTCATGCAAAACCTGAGATAAGTCAGAGGGTTGAGACACAGGGCAAGCTAGAAATTAGGCAGTTTTAGGGACAGTGCAGGAGGGGACCTCTGAAGAATTTAGGGAGGCTTCAGAAATAAGGACAACCAAGGGAATGTAACCAAGTCCACTAGGAAAAACAAACATCTCAGGACCAAGGACACATTGTTAATGCTGGTCCTGGTTTTCTTCAGGTGGTAAAAGGAGGCAGAGATTGGAGAAATGGAGAGTGGTTTAATTTATGGACAAATTAGAAGGGCAGCTGTTTAACTTCAATGCAGGGATGCCCATCCCGAGGACTGGGCCATAAAGATAAAGATGTGACAAATGGGGAAGAGAAAGCTGTTAGATAAGGAATGTGAAGATTCCCCCACTCAGTATAGCAAATTAAGTGAGACAGCCGAGAACTAACCAATCATAAAGAAACTGGTGGAGCTTTAGAATAATTAGGGAAAGAAGGTATATATTCCCTGGACACGACTCCACTTGGCTTCCTTGCCCCTCCCAGGCCTGGTTCCTTGGCCTGGGAGTTCCACTTTATTTCTGCTCTTTTTCTCCTCAATAAACTTTTTCTTTCCGGGCCTCCCTGGTGGCGCAGCGGTTGAGCGCTGGGTTGCGAGGCTGCTTGCGGCCTCTGTGGCGCCGGTTCGATCCCCGGCTGCTCCCCAGTCACCGGAGGAGGGTCCCACATGGCGCGCAGACCTCTCCTGCCGCCCGCTGCTCCCCTCAGCAGTGTACTTCGGTCCTTCTGCCTGCTCTGCTCCGCTCTGGCTCTGGTGAATTCTCTCACCCTCCCGCGCTTCTGACTGTACCCAGTGCTTGTATAAACAAACAAACGAAACAATAAATAAATAAATAAACATGCCTCTTAAAAAAAATAATAATAATAATAATAAACTTTTTCTTTCTCTAAACAAACCTGCCTCTTCTCGCTTGCTTGCCTGAGAGTCTGCGAAGTTCCTGCTGCAGCTTCGTGAAAACACCAACCCGTGGGGGTCTAGTGGCTGGGACTCAGCGCTGCGCTTGCAGCCTGGGGTCTGTTCCTGGCTGGGAGACTAGGCCTGACAATTCCGGTATCAGGGTGTCAGTCAAACTGTAGGCAGCTGACTTCTCAAGGAGGCACTACTGGTCTTCATGGTCTTCCTCCACTTGTTGACATTCTGAACCTTGGGAGTCAGCCCCCTCTTTCCTAGCTTTCAGTCCTAATGCCTCACAGAATTTATACCAGCTTGTCCCACATCTGTCACATGGGCTTCCAAGAATCCAGAGGTGGAAGAGATCCATTGGGGGACTTTCAGTGTCAGTTCTGAGCATTCAGGAGCCCCCTCTTCCATCCAACTACTTCACCCTCCTTTGACTCTGCAGTGCTGGATGCTTCTCCAGAGCAGGCCTAAAGCGGGGTGCTTTGGTAGGATGGGGTTATGAAGGTTTGCCCAATGAGAGGGAGAGGGTCAGCAGTGATGGAGGAGAGTAGTGGACTGTCTAAAGTCAGAGCTGTAAAATATCTTAAAGTCATTTTTCTTGGAAGGAGGGAGACTACAAACAACTCCCCAAAGAAACAGCTCAGCTGTAACATGTTAGGTGTTTTCAGCCTTTTGAAACAGTTACATAGTTTTAGAGACTAAGGCCTGGGGCTCTAGGCAGTTCTTCCTGGTTCTGGGAAATCAAGGGTTCTTTGGGAAGATTCCATTCCTTCCTCCCTCCCAGAACAAGAAGGCATTGTTTACCAACAATGGACTTTGTTAAGTGTGAATGATTAGCAGCCCTTTGCCCTGTAAACAGAGCTGGAGCTTTCTAGTTCTGAAGGGGAGTGTAAATCCAGACTCTAAGAGTTTATGGGCATTGTGACCTTGGGAAACACAGAACTTCAGAATCATGATTAAAAGTGGGAGTGATAAAAAGATGAAATAAAACTATGTTTAAAATGCATGCAGAGGGCCTCCCCAGTGGCGCAGCGGTTGAGTGCTGGGTTGCGAAGCTGTCCGCGGCCTCGGAGGCGCCGGTTCGATCCCCAGCTGCTCCCCGGCCACCGGAGGAGGGTCAAACTGTAGGCAGCAGACCTCTCCTGCCGCCCGCTGCTCCCCTCAGCAGTGTACTTCGGTCCTTCTGCCTGCTCTGCTCCACGCTCTGGCTCTGGTGAATTCTCTCACCCTCCCGTGCTTCTGACTGTACCCAGTGCATGTATAAACAAAAACAAACAAACAAATAAATAAATAAAACATGCCTCTATTTAAAAAAAAAAAAATCTAAAATGCATGCAGAAAAATAAAATAAAATGCATGCAGAAAAGCTGTAAGTTGTGGCTGTACTATTCCTGAGCTGGGCCAGCCTTCATGGGGGTGTGACCTCTACAGTCACACAGGTGCCACTGTCAGAGGGTCCCACATTTGGGTTAATATCCTGTAGTTGCTATCTTGCAGTTCTTAACAAGTTTTTTGAGGAGGAGCCCAGATCTTTATTTTGCACTGGGCCCTGAAAATTACATAGTTGGACCTGCTTCAGGGGAAGATATTCTCTTTTTCATCCAGGGCTCCTGGCCTAGAGTCTCAAGACCTCTCCAAGGATTCCAGTAGTGGTCCCACTTCAGAAGTGCCAGTGCTACCCACTGAGGGAAGTGGAGGTGGCACTGTAGTTCCCAGGCAGTATTGAGGTTGTAATGAGCCCTCCTGCTGGAACAGGCATGCCACTTGGCCCAAAAGAGCTCCTTAAGCAAGAGGCTGTAGCTGTGGGCAGAAAACTTTTCCTTTCTATGTTCTTTGGCTAGTTTGATAATTAAATCAACACAAGACAGATTAACAGAAGAAAAACTAATTTAGGGGGCCTCCCCGGTGGCGCAGCGGTTGAGCACTGGGTTGTGAAGCTGCCCGCAGCCTCTGCAGCGCCGGTTTGATG
>NW_023604916.1:0-30729 GCF_014898055.3 Talpa occidentalis
GCCTGACACCCCGAAGCTGCCTCGAGCTCCGCTCCCAGGGACTGTGGGTGCCCAGGCGCTGCCAGTCTGCAGAGAACTTGGCAGATGCGTGGTCCGCGCTGCCAGGGCGGAGGCTGGGCCTGGGCCATGCGCCTTCCGGGGCAGGTGTGAGCGACGCCCGCCCCAGGCCAGGTGCAGGGGGACACCTGCCTCGCGACGCAGAGGCCGGGCTGTGGCCTGGACGGAGGACGCTTCCTCTCGGTCCTTGTGGCAGACGCCGCCCGCCCTTGCCTGCGCTGCAGGGCGACTGCAGAGTGGACGGGGGTGTGGGTACCCCGGACCTGGAAGCACAGGGCTTCTGAGACCCACCGCCCTTCTCTCCCCAGAGCCCCCAGCTGGTCGTCATCATCGTGGTGTCCTTGCTGCTCATCTTGTTTGTGACAGCCGTCGTGCTGTGCTTTGTCTGTGGCCACCAGTGTCTCCACAGCCGGACAGGCAACCACTGGGTGCAAGATGGCTGGAGGAACCTGCGGGGGCCCCACCGGGAACATCCTGTGTGAGCGCAGCGCCCACGGAACTGGACCGTGGCTCCCGGGCTGTGGTCCAGCTCCAGCTGAAGGACGGTGACAAGCAGCAGAGGACTCTGGGGACTCACTTTCTAGCTCAAATACAAACCCCTGGACTTAGCCCCGAGCCGCAGTGTCCCCCTGAGGCAACACTCACGGGCCAGGAAGCGGACCCCTGGGCCTGGACTTCTCTCCCTCCCCCACTGCCAGAGCCCAGGCCCTGGGGTACCCCGATGCTGAGCAGCTGGGGAACCAGACCCCGCCTTTGTGGGGCCCTGAGTGCCTAATCGCTTCTGGAGGAAGGAGGGGGACACGCCCCGGCTTGGCAGGGCAGAGAGACGCTGTACCCACATGGCCCTTCCGGGACTTCAGCCCCACCTGGTCTGAGCAGGACACGGCCCTGACTTCTCCTTTCTGCCAACGGAGTTAGCTTCCTGGGTTGAGGGGCCTGAGGGAGCCGGCTCAGCTCCAGGACCCTCCCAGCCAGGCCTCTTCATTACTCTGGGCCTTCAGAGCAAACGGAGGCCCAACGGAGACCCCACAGCCCTGGCCATGCCAGAGACAGGGAGAGAGGGGTGGGGAGGGTGGGCCCTGGTGCCCAGGCCTCCCCCTGCCCAGGCAGGAAACAGTGGGCAGAGCGGGCGCTCACGGGCCTCGGGCCTGGGCGGTGCTCTGCGGGCTCCTGCTCCAGAGCAGAGCAGGCCAGTGCGAGGGGCTCATTCACTGGGGCTGGGGAGTGGGTGGGGCTGGCGGGGGCTGGTGGGGCGGAAGGGCTGCCAGGCACGGGTGTAGAGTCAGCAGGGACTAGAGGGCACGTGGGGCTGTCTCTGGCCTGCAGTGAAGCCTGCGCGGTCCTCAGGGTAAGCTCTCAGCATCATAGTAGTCTGCGGGGAGAGTGCACCTCATGGGACTCCCTCCTGCCTCGGGGACCCCAAAGAGGGAAAGGGGAGGGGATAGCCCAGCTGCCTATGGCGGTGGCAGTAGGAGCCCCCCAGGCCCAGGAAACATGACCCCCCGGGCTCCTGATTACCCCTCGGCTGGGCCCCCACTGCCAGGCACCCAAGCCCACCTGAAGCCGGAGGTATATCTGCACCCACAGTCCCTGTGGCACTGGGTGGTGGGGGCGGGGGCACAGCTCTCCTGAGATGAGGAAGAGAAAAGAAAGCCCCCCATCTGAGATGGCCTCCAGGGGTTCACCCTCGGGTATCTCCAGCCCCTGACCAGCTTATCCAGCCCAGCCCAGGTCAGGACAGACCCCCAGCCGCACTTACGCGCCCCTTTTCCCAAAGGCAGGAGGGCAGGGCTGAGTCCTGGTCATGTCCTGCACGTGGGGCTGGTGTGGGGCGGGGGCAGGAAAGAGGCCGGCCAGGGTGGTAGGGCGCCCAGAGCGGGCAGCGGGCAGGGCACGTAGTGGTGGTGGAACACCAGGGGCCCTTCCTCCTGGGCCTCCAGCAGCTCCTCCGCCTCACTCTCCTCCTGGCCCTCCAGGTAGACCTGGGACAGCGCAGAGGGGAGGGGAGATGATAATGTTTGGCTCCCCAAACCCCATCCTCCAGCCTCCTAAACTTTATCCCCAGATGCCATCCCAACCGGCTGCTGTGAGTGGCGCAGTGACTGCATGCAGCGAGGCACTCCGGAGACATTTAGTCCTTATTTTGCAGGTGGGGAAAACTGAGGTTCAGAGAGGTTGAGCAACTTGTCTAAGGTCACCCAGCTAATACGTGGCAGAGCCAGGATTGGAGGAATCCTGGGGTGACTCCCAGTGACTGATGGGGAGTCTGGTGAACTGCCCCTGACGGCAACCCAGGCCTGGAGCCAGTGGGCTGGGGCGCTCATCTCAAGGGCTGCGCAGTGGATACATTGCCAGCTTCCTCCGACCTCCAAATCCTCCCTGGACTTCAAGGATGTTTGTAAGTCTCCTCCGAGGAGCCTCTCCTCTTTCCCCAATCACTGTGCACCCACACTTTCACCTTTTATCTCTTCATGTGCCAGTCACAGGCCCAGTTGCCTTGTATTCTGACTCCTTTACTCATCCCCATGTTCACCTTAATAAGCGTCAGACCTGCAGGTGCCATGGTGCAATGGACCTGCCAGTCCAGGGGCCTGCAGTCCCGTGGGAATCCTCCTTGGAACGAAGGTCTGGGTGGTCTGGATTTGGGGACCCTCCCCCAACTGAGGAGAGCTGGCATATAGTTGGTGTCACACCCAGCCAAGGTGTGGCTGGCTTCCTGCTCCTCTGCGCTTGGTCCTTTTTCTCCAGGAAGGGGTCCCTACTCTAGCCCCAGCCCACGTACCTGAGGCCAAGGGGGCGCCGGCCCGGGGCCGAGCGCTGAGGCCACCAGGCCGCCCAGCAGCAGCTGGTGCATCTGCGCGTTCTGCAGCATCATCAGCTCCAGCAGGTCTAGGAGGGGGTTCAGCAGGCCTGCCAGACACCGCCCCCAGGCCCCACACCAGAGGCTTCCCTATTACACCCAGCCCCCTGGGAGCAGAAGGTGGGGTGCAATGTGGACGCCCAGAGAATGTGCAGGGCAGAGAGGAGAAAAAGGGGCTGAGTCCTGAGTTTCACCTTCCTTCATGCGGCCTGGCTGCTGGGGTGGCGGGGGTCGGCCCAGGAGAGGGCTGCAGGATGGTCACCCAAGGCTAGAGGAGCGGGAGACAGACTGATCCAGGCCAGGCTGAGAAGGGGCTGGGTGGGGGTTGCAGACGGGTTATGAAGTTAAGGGCCTGTTTTTGTACCCCCTGTACAGTTTTGTGATTCCGCTGGTGGATGGTGGCATCTTGCTGTTGAGCCAACTACAGATAAAGGTAGTTTCAGGTTCGGAGCCCAGTTCATCTTAAAGGCGGGACGACCACCCTCGCTGCGGGAGGGGCTCCTCGGCTGTCCCCGGGGTAGGGGTCTGGATGGGGTGGTGGGGGGAGCCGCCGTGGGGGGAGCAGTGGGGGCCCAGCAGGGGCTGGAACATCTTCCTTGGTGTTTGTGAGAACAAGTTCTTCGGAACACTGCAGGGCATCCCTGAAGACTTATTGGGGCTGAATTCCAGGAAGGGAGGCCGGGGCGAGACGGGTGAGATCTGGGCTCCAGCCGTTTGGGGCCTAGGGGTTGAGTCTCAGCAGCATCACCACTGTGGCCTGAGTCCCATCCCCGGCCAGGGAGCTGCCCACATGGCGCAGCAGACCTCTCCTGTCTCCCCGCAGCTCCCCTCAGCAGTGGATTTCAGTGGTTCCGCCGTTCTGTTCCCCACTCTGTCTCTGGTGAATCCTCTCACCATCCCGCGCATCTGGCCTGTACCCCAGATCTTCTATGCTAAGAGAAAAAAAAACCCTGGGGGCCTTGGCCAGCACCCTGAGGGAAACCCACCACCTGAGCATGAGAAGCACGTGCCTCTCCCCACATGCCAGGAATGAGCTGGGCAGCCCTGTGGTTAGCCTGCTCCTCCCGACACACCCAGCTCCTCCTCTTCTCCTCCCCCCCATACTCTGTGAGTGGAGGCCCTACTTCTCCTGCATCAGAAAGGGGCCCTCTGGGAGGATGTCAAAAGACCTATGAGCCCCGGGACAGCTCATGGTGCTGGGACCGGCGTGTGCAAGGCCGGGCCCTGAGGACCTGGACACCAGCTACGGGGCCTCATCAGTGACGTGTCAAGGCGCTGGCCTTGCTCTCTGCTCCAGAGGATTTATGCTGGAATGGGGCTGCAGGGTCAGCAGGCTGCTCTGGCTCCAGGAACTTGAGCTGCCCAGCAGCCCCAAGAGGCTTTCCAGACGGTGGGTGCTGGGTCCCTGGAGGCGGCCAGAGGGGAGGGTCTCCTGACAGACTAGGAAGAAATTCCTCCTTGGGTCAGAGGTGAGACTCTCCCAACTAAGCTTGATAACTGTGGCCCTCCCCACCCTGTGATAGTTCCGGGAATAGGAAAAGGCGGCCTGAGCAGGTGTGACTCACAGGAAGTGGGAGGGTGGTGCTTGCCTGGAAAGCAGAAGCACAGTGCGGGTGGAGTGGGGCCCCCAGGAAGCTGCCCGATGTGGTTCATGTTCAGATGCACAGCACTGAGAGGTGGCTGGTGCCGGGGGACGGAGCAGGCCCCAGTATGGTTTCTGGCCTCTGGCTGGGGCCCAAGAAGTGCACCAAGTGGCGGCCTAGCATGAGGCAAGATCTCTGCCCCCCTCCTTGCAGGCTGAATTCTAGATGTGGAGTGGACGGCGGGTCCAGTTATCTGGGGCCGCCCAACAGCAGGAGCACGCAAACTGCAGCGACTCCCAACAGCCACTGTTCCCTCACGGTTCTGTGGAGCAGCTGGTGGTTTTGGCTTGAGAAAAACTCGAGTTCAAGGTCTTTTGAGGCACAGACTTTGGAACTTGTCAACAGCATTTCTGCTGAGTTTGCTGATCTACACAAGTTACCAGAAGTGCCCAGATTCAAGAGATAGAGAAATAGAGGCCATATTTCTCCATCTACACGGGGAGAAATTATATATATATATATATAAATATACACAGTTTATGGACTAGACCCTAACTTTCCCCCATTTAACTGGAGATGTCACCCTCATCACAGACTAACAAAATTCTGGCATAGCAAAAATACAATTCATGGGGGAAATGATTTAATGAAGAGGGAGATTTCATTTGGGTCAAAAGAGTAACTGACAAGAAATATCAGTCATGAACCTTTATGCACCTACTAATGTTGTAGAGCAACCCCAATACAAAATGGGGTGCCTGACTGTGGGTCCTCACCCGCGCGCTTAAAAGGACTTATCAATGCTCTACTGCAGGCACACGTGAAAGGTTAATAAAAGGTTTATTTACAAGGGAAGGGGAAATGAGGAAATGTACAGCTCAGGCAGAAAAGTGGGAGACATAAAGTTTTAAATGAGTCCCACCCGATCCGCCGATCAGGAATCCCAAAATGGCGCTCTGAGAGCTGGCCGCCAGCCAGGAGCGGTGAAGCCAGGAGGTGAGCGATCGCGAGCCAGAGAGAGCCCAACGCCCACGTGTTTGGTTTTTTATATCCAACCTGGCTGCCCAACTCCACCCTCAGGTCCCAGCCACCCTCCCTTGGTGGTGATGGGATTTGTCTTTCCCAGAGTCTTGATGGCTTTAGTCTGGAGTGGGGGTGGAGTCCACAAAGTTAATCCTGTATGGGATTAACTCAGGACATCACTTCCCCCTAACAATTACACACAATCTTGTTTATCTCTCAAGATTTTTGCCTGTGTTTTCTCTCATAAACCAAAGAGCCGCACTTGGTATCTTTCCTAAAGAAAGTTTCTTTTCCCATCTGGGCAGCTGGTGGTACCTCCACAACTGTTTTTTCTGTTTTGTTGTTTTTCAAAGATTTATTTATTTATCTACACAAGCACTGGGTACAGTGAGAAGTGTGGGAGGGTGAGAGAATTCACCAGAGCCAGAGCGGGGAGCAGAACAGGCAGACTGACGAAATACGCTGCTGAGGGGAGCAGTGGGCGTGGCAGGAGAGGTCTGTCACACCATGTGGGACCCTCGCTGGTGGCCGGGGATCGAACCAGCGCTGCAGAGGCTGCGGGCAGCTTCACAGCCCAGTGCTCAACGGCTGCGCCACCTGGGGAGGCCCTCCACACCTGTTTTCCAAGAGGAGGCCCCCTCCCTTCTGGGAGACAGCCTCAGCCTATCTCCCCTCAGTCTTTTGGCTGTTGGACATTTGTGGATAAATTTGCTGCGTGGACAAAGATCGCCCCTCCTTAAAAACAGACGCGCGGGAGCCCAGCTCCTTCCAAACCTGCTGTGCTCAGAGGGAATGTGTTTACCTCTGCCAGGACCATCTCTCAGGCACAGGCAGGACACTCGCTCCCATGGGCCGCCAGATGGCGCCCGTGTGCAGCCCTGGTCCTCCTGGCCCCCATGGTCCAGGCTGATCTGGCTCATCTGCTAACTATGTCTCCTCTCCACTCCCCAGGTGGCTCCATGGGGGACGAGGCTGGGATCCAGAATAAAGTCCAGCGCGATCTGGTCCTATAAATAGCTCAACTCCTTTGTGAGCCAGTCATTTCTAAGTAATGCGTAGTCACAGGATTTTCACATTCAAGGATGAACACAGAGCAGCACATCCAGGCCCCTCCCCTTTGGGATGAGATTCAGGTCTGACGTCCTGTTGAGCCAAACCACAGGCGAGGCTCACACTGAGGTGTCCTCGAGCACAGCCCACAAGGACACAACGAGGGCATGTCCAGGCACCAGTTGTCACGACCTCCAGAAACTCGGTTAAATGCTTACTGTGTCCAGGCTCCGAGTCCGTGTCTTAGAAGTGATTATACCACCCAGAGCCTTCGAGGGGGTCTCTGAGTGGGATTGGGGCCTCAGAGGTCAGATGTGGGACCCCAGTGCCCTGGGGGTTCGGCCTCTTGCTGCCCCATGCCTGTTCAACCACCATTTAGCACAAGAGAAACGTTGACTGTTATTATTACCCCCATTTCACAGATGAGCAAACTGAGGCCCAGAGCTAGGCAACTTGCTCAAGGTCACAGAACCGTCAAAGGATTGAGCAGGGATTCAAATCAGGTCCTTGGGACCTCTGCAGGCCGACCCAAGGTCTCTCTCGTTCCGTCTATAAGCCAGCGAGCCTGCAGCCTGTGAGCCACCAGCCTTCCCAGGCCCTGTCAGCATTTCTGCTCTGAATCTCTGGCTTCTACTTGTAGCGGAGATTCCTTTGACTTTATTATTATTTTTTTAAGATTATTTATTTATACAAGAAACCGGGCTACAGGCCACATGCACGGGATGGTGAGAGGATTCACCAGAGACGAGTGGGGAATAGAACAGGCAGACTGACTGAAGCAGTGGGCAAGACAGGAGAGGTCTGCTGCGCCATGTGGGACCCTCGCCGGCTGGCCAGGATCGAACCTGTGCTGCAGAGGCTTCAGACAGCCTCACAGCGCTGCGCTCAACCGCCTGCGCCGCCAGGGGAGGCCCTCCCTTGACTTTATTTAAACTGAAAACACTTGCTCATTCTTGCTGAAACAGGGGCCCAGGCCAAGCATCTGCATCACCTGGGAACTTGGCATATTCTCAGCCCTGCCCAGGTCCTCTGAGTCAGCGCGCTGGGGCGGGGCTCCCATGCATGCTGGCACCTGCTGGCGTTGGAGGACATGGCTGTGAAACGCCAGTGTCATAGAGCCTTGCGGCCTGGTTCATCCAGCCCAGTAAACAGCGGCTGCACGTGCTCTTCTAGGTTCAAAGAGGAAGTCACAGAAACTTCGCAGAAAAGGGAAGGAAATAAACACACAGGGCAGGTGAGCCGGCCAGAACTCACAACATGGAGGAGGAGGAAAGACAGGGGCACCTGCCCAAATAATGCACCAGAACTGCGGGGCAGGCGGGGCTCCAACAGGACGGGTGAGGGGTGGTGGGCCCGACGCCTGTCTTGCTAGAAGCTGCGTGGATGCCCCACTCTGGGAGAGGCCTTCCGGGACGGCCCCGCCAACCAAGCACAGCTTCCCGCTGGAGGGTGATGCTGCTGGCCCCCCAAGAGGCTGCTTCTGAGGAGGTCCCTGCCCGCCCCTCCCTCTCACTGACTGTTGGGGTTTGCAGGTGACTGTGGCTGCCTCCTCACGCACCCTCCGTGCTCCCTGCCCTCAGCTGACCCTGCCTCCAAATGCACCAACTGGCCCCTGGTTTCTGCTCGCTCTGCCACCTTTCTGCTCTTCCCCCCGTGTTCAGGTCTCAGCGTCGTGCCCTGTGGACTCACCTGGAGAGTTGAACAAACACAGACGTGCACCCATCCATGTGCACAGACACGGACACACACAAGAGGCTGCCATCGAGTTCTACAGTATTTGAGACACGCTAAATGTATCTGAAATTCAGATTTAACTGGTATCCTGGAGATCCGGAGTTCCTGCCCACTTCCTGAGCCCCTGCCCTCGTTGTGCCCCCCACAAAAGCAGGCTTGTGTCCCCAAGGACACCCCTGCTCAGCCAGCAGGAGGGGCTCAGGGCCTCCCTCCCTCCCCAGCTCCAGGTGACCACAGACCTGGCCCAGCAGGCACTGTGCACCGAGGCCGGTTGGGCCCTGGCAGCCCTCCAGGGGACCCTGCCACCACCCCTGCCCACTCCTCCATCCTCCACCCTCACCCCCTGGCACCTGCACCACCAAATGCACATCACGTGCACGCATGCACACATGTGCACACACACACACACAGAGCAAGGAGAGCCCTGAAGGGTCTATGACGCCAGCCTTGGGGCAGCCATTTGGCCAGGGAGGTGAGGTCAAGTAAGAGGATGGAAGCACCCCAGAAACCCGTCTAATGCAGAGAAAGAAGGGGTCCCCTCAAAAGAAGGCAAGTCCAGACATGCCTCCTGGGGAAATTCTGTGTCTTCAACAGATGTCCTCGGAGTGTTCCAGGGCAGGGAGAGGGGCAGCCCAGAGCCCCCAAACCTGCCCGCTCTAAATAGGTTCTGCCACCCGCCGCGTCGACACAAAGCATATGAGACTTTAATGGGAAGGAGCTTTAATACAGTTAGTAAGCAACGCAGAAAAGACAATACAGTTTCTAAATCAAGCACCCAAGTGACCTGTCCTCTCGTGGGTAAAAGTCCACCCAAACGGGATTGGCCCAAGCAAGGCCCAAAGCCTGCCCCAAGTCTAAAGCACCTCCTGGTGGGTCCCACAGAAAAGGGTCAGAACCAGCCACACAAGTTTGGGAGGAAAAGAGCAAAATCAAAATCAAGACAAAAGCTGCCACTGTTGCCCTCCCTGGTGGTACAAGGGGTTGAGCTCCGCCCTGTGAAGCTGTCCCCAGCCTCTGCAGCATGCGTGCAGTCCCCGGCCGGCCAGGGAGCAACCCACATGGTGAGGCAGACCTCTCATGTCTCGCCCGCTGCTCCTCTCAGCAGTGTGTTTCAGGCAGTCTGCCTGTTCTGTTTCCCACTCTGTCTCTGGTGAATCCTCTCAACTTCCTGCATCTCTGGCCTGTACCCCAGCTCTTGCATGCATAAATAAATAACTTTAACTGTTATTTATTAACTGTTAACTTCTTCGCGGGTCTCTCACCCAAGTCTGTGTCACCCAGTCCACGACCAAAAGGCAACGCAGTTTCTTTATGTGTCTCTCGGCTCCAGGTGCCTCCTCCAGGTCTCTTTCTGGCTTCATCCTGCTTCCTTCCATCCCCAGGCTCCTCTGCAGCCTCTTCTCCTCCCTGCTCAGCTCCACTGTCCCTTGGGTGGGGCAGGGAACCTGGCACTTCCCCTTTTCCTGGGGACCCCCTGTTACAAGAGCTTCAAAGCCACACGGGACCCTCAAACCCTGGAGCCTGAGCCCCAAGCCCAACATTCTGCATGGCCTGGCTCTGCCCGGGATAGGACTGGAACCTTCCAAAACGAGCAGAGCTGAGGAGACTGAGGCACCAAAGCACCAAGAAAGGGAGTTGCAGAGCCCTGCAGACCTCAGCCTGTGCGGCCTTGACTGTCCCTTGGTCCCTGACGTGATCTAATGACTTTGCTAAGCCAGGGGTGTGGGGGAGCCCAGCCTGCTGCCCCACCCCTGCGCCTGCGCCCAGGTTCCCTACTGTCTGTTCTTGGTGCGAAGTCACTCCCTTAGAGGCTTCTGGTTGTGTGCAAAATTGTGCCAGAGGCCTCATGTGAGAACCATCCGGCTTCCGGCTGGGTGGGCAGGGCAGGCAGGCCTGGGGGCCCCCCTTACACTGTGTCACTCATCCAGGGCGCCCACAGTGCAGAAATTGCCCGTGAGGAGAGAGAGTGGAGGGAAACAGGACGGCAGCCCCCCCCCACGCCAACTGAGCAGAACGACCACCTGAGCCTGCACCTTGGCACCTGGGTATGTACCCCAAAGAGACCTGAGCAGAGACTCAGACACGCACAGAGTTGCTGGTCAGAGTTATCCCAGCCGCCACAGCGCCATGGGGAGGGAGCTGAGGGGGCGAGCCAGGCACGGCAGGCTGGGAGGCCCAAGTGTCTGCGCGGGCCGGGCCTCGAGGACATGGCGCGAGGCAAAGCCCGGTGGAGACCAGGGGCCTGGCATCACGGGCCCCACCCCCGGGACGCCCCTGGAGGAGACCGAGAACCAGAAACTGAGGCAGTGGCTTGGGCGGGGACTGGCGGGGAGCAGGCGGCTGGGTCCCAGGGCGGGGGCTTCAGCGGGGGGAGACGCAGAACCTCTGGAGGGCGCTGATAGCTGGGCTCTGGGAACGTGCCCGGTCGTCGGGGCCCTGCGCTAAAAATAGTGAGAGTGGGAGATGATGTGTTAGGTCTTTTACCACAAATCAAAGGGAGGGGAGTGGCTGCAGTGAGGTGGGTGCCTGGCCCAGGATCACGTGACTCCTGAGCGGGAGAAAGGCCTGAACGCGGCCTCGGAGACACTGGTCGTGGAGGCGCCACTGCCTCTTGTCCTGCCTTCCCCTCTTGGGGTGCCCCGGACCCCACCTCCTGCCTCATCACAGTTGCTGGACGGTCAGGTCTCGCCTCCCTGCGGGCAGCGTGGGGACGGGTCGGGACAGAGTCAAGGCTGAATAAATGGAAAGATGCCCCTGCCCTCTCGGGGACTCAGTTTCCCCCTGAAGCACAGGGGTGGGGACCCCAGGGCTCCTTGGCCTGGTTGCCCCGGGTCCTGGGAAGCGTCCCTCTGTTTTCTGGGTCCTCAGCTGGGCCATTATGGCGGCTTCCTGTTCTGGTCTGTCCTCTTCCTCTGCAGCTGTCCTCCAGGTGACTTGATAACATGGCGGCGCTTTTCCTCTGTGGGGCTCTGAACCAGCCCCCGGGACTCCTGGGGTTCACAGTGCATCTTCTTCACATTAGAGGGGTCTCTCCTACCTCAAAATCCCGTGGCGTCTCCCCCTCCCCTTCGACGTGCAGGAATTTCCCCTCGTGTCCCTTTTGTGGACGTCAAGGTGTGTCCCATCCTGAGAGGCACACGTGTGACAAGCATGTGCAGCCTGTAGGGTGCCACGCATGGAGTCTTGCGGCTCCCCCCAGGGCTTGATCCTGCCCGCGCACCCACCCTCGCCAGCTTTCTTCATTGCTCTCTTGAGTCTTCCTTCCTGAGATTTTGGGTGTGTTTTTCAGTGCTTTGTTGGACACACAGGCCCTTTCGCTTTCCTTTCAGGAACCCGTTATATGACATTGACTGTGTAAGTGCTTGGACATGTTAACTCATTTATTTTGTAATTTTGTCAGTCATTTCCATAATGATACAATTTGGGGAGTCGAAGGTCACCCCTCCATGTGCATGTGCACTGGCCCTCCACCACCCCCCTTGTGACATCCTTTCCCTTCTCATCACCCCCCCATCCCCCCACTCCCAGCACCAGTGTGTTTCTCAGAGTCTAAGAATTGTTCTTGCTGCGCTTCGCGAGTTTGTTTCATTTGGTCATTTATGGTCCGCAGTTGAGGGAAACCCTCCCTGAACTGTCTTCCCCTTTCTGACTTACTTCCCTCAGCACAGCCGCCTCAAGAGCCACCCGTTTCATCCCCAAAGGCACAATCTCATCTTTTTACACAGCTGAGCAGCGTCCACTGGGTATATATTATCCGCGCCCCCGGGGACGGGCCCTTGGGCTGGCTCCCTGACTTGGCACTGGCGGGCCGTGCTGCTGTGAACGCAGGAGGGCATCCGTCTTTGGGTACGGGTGTTCGCGTATGGTCTGGGTAAATAGCCAGCAGTGGTCTTGCTGGGTCACGTGCACCTTCCATTTTGGTTTTTTGAAGGAGTTTCTGGACTGTTTCCCACAGAGACTGCGCGAGATCACCTCCCCAGGGCAGAGGGTGAGTCTCCATGTCCTCCCCACCACTTGCCATCTCCAGTCTTGTTGGTGCAGCCGTTCTCACAGGGGTGCAGGGACTCTCGGTGGGGCTTTGATGATCATTTCCCTCATAATAAGTGGTGCTGAGCTTTTTCTCATGTGCTGTTGGCCTCCGAATGTCTTCTCCCGGGGAGTGTCTGTGTAGGCAGCCCCCCGCTCCTCCTTTGGATGGGGTTGCTTGTTTTTTCTTGTTGAGCTGCATGAGTTCTTTATCTGTTTTGTTAATGAACTTCTTGCTGGACGCGTGGTGTGCAAATATCTCCTTGCAGGCTGTCGTGGCCTTTTGTCTTCGTAATGTTTTCTTTCAAGGTACAAAAGCTTTTCCGTTTGATTTGTTTAGTTTTGCTTTTGTTTTCCTGGCTGTTGGAGTTGTGTCCAGCAAGCATCAGCTGTTTTCTTAAGTATTTTATGGCTGTAATCCATTCTCTTAAGGTTTGTGTATGGAGTTAAGTAATCAGGTCATTGTTTAATTCACTTAACAACCCTATAAAGAAGATACTATTTTTGACTGAAGTACACTGCAAGGGGAGCAGCGGGCGAGACAGGAGTGGCCTGCCTCGCCATGTGGGTTTCTCTTTTGCCAGCCGAGGATCAAACTCATGCTGTAGAGGCTCTGGATTGCTTCATAGTGTGGTGTTTATCCCCTTGTGCCACCGGGGAGTCCCAAAGAAGATACTATTATTAACCCCATTTTATGAAAGAAGAAACAGGCACAGAGATCTCGTTCAAGATCACACGGATAGTAAGGGCAAGAGGCAGACATGTTTCTTGGCTCTTAGTGCAAAAGATTCTCTAGAACAGAGATCTAAGAATGAGATTGTGAGTTGTAGGGTATAAGGATATTCAGCTTTACAAATTAATGCCTAAATATTTCCTGGAGCTCCAGGATACTCACGCCCACAATTATAAGACTTCCTGTTGAACTATTGTGATAGGACTGAGACAAAGATTATACTGTGAGTCCTGCAGACCTAGTGCGCTTATGGTGACCATGAAGGAAAGTTACTTTGGGCTGGTCAACTGCAGGAGTAACTTGGAAACCACGTTGGGCGCCAAATGTGTTACAAGGCAGTCCCAAAACAAAACAGGTTGCTTGACTGTGGGTCCTCACCCGTGTGCTTAAAGGGACTTATTAATACTCCACTGCAGGCACACACGAAGGTTAATAAAAGGTTTATTTACAAGGGAAGGGCAAATGAGGAAATGTACAGCTCAGGGAGAAAAGTGAGAGATAAAGTCTTAAATGCGTCCTACCCGATCCGCCGATCTGGAATCCCAAATGGCGCTCTGAGAGCTGGCCGAGAGCCACCAGCCGTGAAGCCAGGAGGCCAGCAAGAGAGAGACTCCAAGGCCCATGTGTCTGGTTTTATACCAAACCTGGCTGCTTTACTCCACCCTCAGGTCCCAGCAATCTTCCCTTTGGTGATGACGGGATTTGTCTTTTCCAATGTCTTGATGGCTTTGATCTGGAGTTGGGGTAGAGTCCACAAAGCCTGTATGGAATTAGCTCAGGACATCCTTTCCCCCTAACACTATGACTTCAACGATTGGCGTGTCAGATTTCTTAACTTTTCCAACCCAATATACATAAAATGGTGTCCTGTGGTGATTTGAATTTAACTTCTCTGGCCACGACTGAGTTAAAAAGCATCTTTTTATTTGTTTAGATATGTTTCCATTTCTTTGAAATGTTTATATGTGTCGTTAATTTAATCAAAATTATCAGTTGTTTATTTTAAGAAAGGTGATTCTGAGGTCTTGTTTAAGAAATCCTTTCCCAGAGAACAAACAAAAAATAAAGCAGAGAAAAAGAAACCCTCTCTTGCCCCAAGGACATAAAAATACTCCTCTGTATTTTCTTATAGAAGTTTTTACAGCGTCCTTAATCTGGATGGAGTAGGTTTCTACATTTGGTGTGAAGTAAGGATACATTTTCCTCTTTCTTTCTCCGTGTGTTAACTATCTGGTCAGCATCATTAGTTTATTGGACCCTTCTTTCACTCACTGATATAATCCCTCCTGTGGAATGTATCAAAATTTCAAACAAGTCAATTTCCGGCCTCTTTATCTGTTCCATTGGCTCATTTGTCTACTTCTACATTAATACCTCATAATTAGCCTTAATAGTTAAAAGAGTAATCTCCTCACCTTATTCTTCTTTGTGGGGCCTTGGGTTTTGTTTTGTTTTTTTTAAAGATTTATTTATTTTTTTTATTTATTTATACAAGCACTGGGTACAGTCAGAAGTGGGGGAGGGTGAGAGAATTCACCAGAGCCAGAGTGGGGAGCAGAGCAGGCAGAAGGACCGAAGCACACTGCTGAGGGGAGCAGCGGGCGGCAGGAGAGGTCTGCGCACCATGTGGGACCCTCCTCCGGTGGCCGGGGAGTAGCCGGGAATCGAACCAGCGTTGCAGAGGCTGCGGGCAGCTTCGCAACCCAGTGCTCAAATGCTGCACCACCGGGGAGGCCCTGGGTCTTGGGTTTTTTATTCTTGCATGTAAGTTTTAGAATCCGCTTTCAGGAAAACTTGTTGGGGTGAGTGGCACTTGCACTGATCTATCCATCTACATGGGGAGAATTGCATCTTTAAGTTGTTGGATCTTCCTGCCATGGCCCTGGGTTATCTCTCCACTTATTTAAATTGTACTTAGGGACTCCCTGGTGACACAGGTGTTAAAGTCTCAGAGCTATCAAGCTACTGTCAGCCACTGCGGCATGAGTTCGAACCTTGGCCAGGGAGCTGACCCACTTGGCGCAACAGACCTCTCCTGTCCCGCCCACTACTCCCCTCAGCAGTGTGTTTCAGTTGATCCACCTGTTCTGCTCCCCACTCTGTCTCTGGTAAATTCTCACCTCCCACGCCTCTGGCCTGAGAACCCCAGTTCTTGTATGCATAAAAAATGAAAATAAATCTTTTTTTAAAAAATTGTATGTAAAGTCTTTCAGTAGAGTTTTATCATTTTCTTACTACAGGCCTTATACACTTACACATGTTTTGCTAGCTTTATCGTTGTACTTTTTTGCTGGTAAAAATGGAATCTTTTAAATTACATTTTACATTTATTGATAGACACAAAGGCAACTTATTTGAGGGTTTTAAGCTTATAGCCTGCTGCCTTGTTAAAGCCTTATTATTTTGAATCACGTGTTGGCTTATTCTTTGGATTTTCTATCTACGGTCATATCGTTTGCAAATACTGTTGGTTTGGCTGTTTTTCCCATCCTCAGGCCTTTAATTTCTTTTTCTTCTCTCCTTAAGGCCTCTGATGCAATGTTAAACAGAGCAACAATAATGGGGCCTCCCCGGTGTCACAGCGGTTGAGCGCTGGGTTGCGAAGCTGCCCGCAGCCTCTGCAGCGCCGGTTTGATCCCCGGCTGCTCCCCGGCGGAGGGTCCCACATGGTGTGCAGACCTCTCTTGCCGCCCCCTGCTCTGGCTCTGGTGAATTCTCTAACCCTCCCGCACTTCTGACTGTACCGAGTGCTTATATAAATAAATAAATGAATATTTAAAAAAAAAAAAACAAACCAAAAACATAAAACCTAAGAGCCACAATTCATTAAAAAAAAAAAAAGAAGCAACAATAACGGACTAACTTATCTGGTTCCTGATTTAAAGGAAATATGCCAGGCCTCCCTGGTGGTACAAGGGGTTAAGCACCACACTATGAAGCATCTGCAGCCTCTGCAGCATGAGTTCCATCCCTCGCCAGACAGGGAGCAACCCCCATGGCACAGCAGACCTCTCCTGTCTTGCTCACTGCTCCCCTCAGCAGTGTACTTCGGTCAATCTACCTGTTCTGTTCCTCACTCTAATTTGGTGAATCCTCTCTCCCCCTGCATCTCTGTCCTGTACCCAGCTCTTGTATGCATAAACAAATAAATATTAAAAAAAAAAAAGGAAATATGGCTAAGATTGACCCACCAAAAATAATGTAAACAGATGTTATTTTTTTTTATAAGTCCTCTTTATCAGGGTAAGGATATTTCCTCCTACCTTGCTAAGAATTTTTAAAATGAAAAGTTATTATTATAATTTTTTAAAGATTAATTTATTTATGCATACAAGAACTGGGATACAGGCCAGAGATCCAGGGGGTGAGAGGATTCACCAGAGACAGAGTGGGGAGCAGAACAGGCAGACTGACTGAAATACACTGCTGAGGGGAGCAGCGGGAGAGACAGGAGAGGTCTGCTGTGCCATGTGGGTTGCTGCCTGGTCTGTTGGGGATCGAACTCCTTCTGCAGAGGCTGTGGATTGCTCCATAGTGTGGTGCTTATCCCCTTGTGCCACCAGGGAGGCCCTGATTGTCTTTTTTTTTCTCCTTCTGGATCTGTTGAGACACTTGTGTTCTTTCTTCTTAAATCTGTTCATGTAAGTTTTCAGTTTCGGCTCCTACAAAAACAGCCTGGAATAAGGACTTGGGTCCAGGTGGGTTATTGGAGAAGGGATTCCAGGCAGCATGAGGTGAAGGCACAGGGACCAGAACAGGGACTCGGAACAGCCCTCTGAAGGTGTGGCTGTAGGCAAAGGCAGCTGACTCTGGGCCCTGGGGTCTCTGCTCAGCCGACAGGATTCCTCCCACAACCGCCTGTGGAAAAGGAGGGAGGGAGGAGGTGAGGTCACCCATCCACCAGCTCCTCTCCCCTCCATGTGCATTGTGGGGAGCTTAACTCCCCCACACTCCCGGGGAACACTGACAGGCAAGTGAGTGTTCCCCAAAGCATTGAAGAACTGAGACAAGAAGCCAAAGAAGAGTGGTGTAAACTCGAGAGGGAAGGCGAGAGCGTGCGAGGAATCAAAGGGTGCAGAACGGTCCTCTGTAAGCACAGCAGACAGCAGAGAAGGGCAGAAGGTGTGTGACCCAGAGAAGCAACATCTAGATGTCACCTATTGTTTTTCTTCTGTCGTTAGCCCACCTTTGCCCACCTGAGACAAGCCCTAATTGGGTGTGATGGCTTCTATTTTTGCACTGACAGATTTGGTCTGATAGTATTTTCCTTCTAATTGTTACATCTTGTCAGCACCACCCTCCTAGGTACACACACACACACACACATGTCCCTCCCACGTGCGTGGGCTTGCTCCCACGTGTGCCTGCTGTGCCCTGCCCCCTGCGACCAGGCTGCAGGACCAGGTTGTGCCTGGGCTTATCAGCTACTTCCCAGCTTCCTCTGCCTGGATCCTTGCAAGCCCGGAGCCCTGGGATCCTGCCTTCCATGTGGCTTCCAAAGACCACTCAAACAATGAGAGGCAATGCATGAGGTCATCAGCCCACAGAAGGCTGGGGGCTCCTGGCGGTGGCCCAGGCCAATCCCTGACCTGCCACCTCCCTCTCTCCTTAGGCCGCCCTCAGTGCTCCCTGCCAGCCGTGGCTGCCCCTCGAGATGTGCCCTTGGAGCTGCTGGAGCCTGCCCGTGACGCTTCTCGCCCTGTTCTGGGGCCCAGGTGAGCCGGCACCTGGGGTTCCTGACTCACTCATGCCCACTGGAAGGTGGGCTGCCCGCTGCACTGGCGTCTGGTGGAGCAGGGGCCTGACCCCCAAGTCACAGGGCCTTTGACCACAGTGGCTTCCCGTGACCCTGGGGCGATGGGTGGGGGTCCTGGCCTTTTGGCCCCCAGGTCAAGCAGACCCCACACCTCCATGGGGGGTGGATGTAGCTGGTTGTGGAGGCTGAGTGCTGGGCTGGGTGGGGGCCCAGGAGATGACAGGACCCTGAGGCAAGTCCCAGCTGGCCTCCAAAAGTGGCCCAGGGCACAGCAGGGGGGCAGAGACATCCACTCTGGGGATGGTCAACGTGGAAGTGAGTCAAGGGCCTGCAGAGGAAATGCTGCCCTGTGCCAGGTGCTGTTTGGGACAAGCTGCGGGCGCTTCCCAAGCACCTTCTCGCATGCCTGCCCCACAGGCAGAGGGGCGGCCAGTCCACTGGGAGCTGAGGCAGCTGAGGTCAGTGAGGAAGCGAGTCCCAAGGTCACGCGCAGCTGGGCGAGGCGAACTCTGGATTCAAAGGCCCTCTTTCTGCACAGCGTCCTGCTCGCCCATCTCTAGATGCCACCGACTGAGGGCCAAGTGGGGGCTCTCGTGGGGTGGGCGGGGCACATGACACAGGACAGGCCCCGCTGAGATCCAGGACCTTCTGGTGATGGCCGAGTGGGAGGTGAGCACTGAGGTTTCTCCACATCAAATACTTCTCGGAAGTCAGCTGCACTTAGGGAAACACACACAACCTGGGGGCTGCCTTCTAGAGACTCGGAAACAGCCAAGGGCGAGGAAACAGGAATGAGTCAGCAGCTCACCTCATCATCCTCTGCAGCTGACCCCATGACCCTGCACCCCCTCTACCCCCCCACCTTCCTCCTCCCTGAGACTATGGAAACATGTAGGCCCGTCCCCAGTCCCCACCCACGGCTGACAGCTCTGCTTTTGCTGGTGGATCATCTCCTTGCTGTTCCCAGACACCCCAAGCACACAAGCTCCCTGGAGTATTTGCACTAGCAGGACCCTCTCCCTGGTAACAGCCCCCCAGATATGGACAGGGCTGCCCCACCTCTTTGTTCAAGTGTGGCATCTCCATGAGGTCTCCTGAGCACTATTCAAGACAGCAGCCCCACCCCCTCCCCATTTCCTTCCAGGGCACCCCCCTCTCATAGATCTGCTATTTTCACTTGATTGTTTGTCTCCTTCAGGGGGGTGAGCCCTGCAGGGCAGAGCCTGGCCTGCTTTGGTGGAGGCTGTGCCCAGAGGCTAGAGCAGTGTCTGAGGGAGGGAGGGTTGAATCCCAGGCTGGGGGCCAAAGAACACAGTCCACTCCTACCTCAGAGCTACTCTGCGAACCTATGTGCTGGGCCTGGAGGGTGGGGCAGGAGCCTCTCCTGGGGGCATGTGCCAGGAAAACTAAGCTGGAGGTGATGGGGCAGATGGGCTGGAGCAAGAACAGTCCAGGGCAGGGAGGTAGCCTGGGGGCGGGGGCGTTGCAAGCCGCAGGGTCTAGATGGAGGCGACAAGGCTAAGCCAAGGGAGAGGAGGCGAGGAGCTTCGGCCTTTCTTCTTGGGCCCCTGCCCCCTGACCCAACAGCCAGGGACGTTCCTGCCCGGGGTTTCTGGTCCTCCAGGGTCTGCTGAGGAGGCGTTTGAGGTCCGCATGTGGCCAGAGCGGCTGGCCTTGGAGGCCGGAGGGTCCGTGGTGATCAACTGCAGCACCAGCTGTGTCCAGCCTGAGGGCGGAGGACTGGAGACCACCCTAGTCAAGGAGTTGCTGGACCAGCAGCCTCAGTGGGTGCTGTACTCGGTGTCCAACGCCTCTGAGGACACGGACGTCATCTGCTACTTCACCTGCGACGGGAAGCAGCTTTCGAAGTCAGCCAGTGTCCGTGTGTTCTGTGAGTGGCCCGAGCCCCGGCTGCAGGGCATCTCCTCACGGCCCCTGCCCCCGGGCTCCGGGGTGATCAGAAGTGGCCCCAGAATCTCTCTTTCCCCTCACTGGCCGCTGCTGAGCCTGCTGGCAGCTGCTTGCGTCTTGCCAGAGGACCCCGATCCCAGCCAGGTTTACAGGGACCTGAGGCCGGTCCCAGGAAGGGCTCACAGTCCCCTGCCCCATCCCCGGAGCACCCCACATCCCCGTGAGAGCGGCCACACTCTCTGAGTCCCCTTCTCCTCGTGGGGAGTGGAGGCATCACCAGTGCCTCTATTTTCCTGAGGCCCCGGAAATGTGTGACTATCACACACACACCTGCCCATGAGCACAGAGACCACCCCGAAGGCCACATTCTCCGATATCTCAGCACTGAGGGCATCACTTGAGTTCTCCGTCCCCTGTCCCCGCCATTTCCAATGTCAGATTAAATGGCTAGAATGTGTGGAAAGTGTTCTAAATCCAACATGTAATCCTGGGGTGATGGAGCCAAGTATCCTAGTTCAAAGGGGAACTTGGGGTGCCGTCGAAGGACCCATGATCAGCTCATGGCTCAGCTCCTACTACTCATCATGATCACCCAACTGTTTATTTTTTTTTATTTTTGCATAGAAGAACTGGGGTGTAGGCCAGAGGTTCGGGGGTGAGAGGATTCACCAGAGGCAGAGTGGGGAGCAGAACAGGCAGATCCACTGAAATACACTGCTGAGGGGAGCAGCAGGTGAGACAGGAGAGGTCTGCTGCGCCATGTGGGCTGCTCCCTGACTGGGGATCAAACTCAGGTCATAGCAATGATAATGCTGAGACTTAACCCCTAGACTACCCGGAGGCTCCCAACTGTTTAATTTATGAAATTTGATTTAATTTCTGGAGAGCAAGGCGACAGACCCAAACTTTCATATTCCCGGTTGGCTGTATAGTTTCTAGGGCTTCTTTGTGGACAACTGACCACCTTCAATCTTGCCCAGCCCAGAATCCATCCATTCATAAAATTTCCACCCAGTACGTCCTTCATGCCAAGCTGCTTCCTTCTTCCTCTCTCCCTGCTCTACAGCAGGCCAGGCCCCAGCCCACCTCCTCCCCCACAAGTCCAGCCGGGACCTGGGAGCCCAGGTGGGGGACTTGGTGGGCCTGCCCAGGGTGTTCCGGGCTTGGTGGGCCTGCTGGGACTGCACCTTTCTGACCAGAGCATGCTCCTCTTTCCTGCAGACCCCCCCAAGCAAGTGCTGCTGACGTTGCCACCCACCCGGGTGGCCGTGGGCAGATCCTTCACCGTTGAGTGCAGGGTGCAGGCGGTGGCACCCCTCGAGAGCCTCACCCTCACCCTGTTCCATGGTGAGAAGCCCCTGCACAGCCAGACCTTCGGGGAAGAATCAACAGACCCCCAGGAGGCCGTGGTCACATATAACTCCACGGCTCCCGAGCAAGCAGGCTCCCACACCTTCTCCTGCCGGGCGGAGCTGGACCTGCAGTCCCTGGGTGGGGGCCTCCCGCGCAGTGTCTGGGTGTCCAAGGAGCTTGAGGTCTATGGTGAGTGGCGCCCTCGCGTGGGGAGGGAAGGCGAGGGTGTTCCAGGACAGGGAGAGGGGCAGCCCAACCCTGCAAACCACATATTCTAAATGGGTTCTGCAATCAGCTGCCATCAACACAAAACATACGAGACTTTAATGGGCAGGAGCTTTAATACAGTTAGGAAACAATACAGGAAAGGCAAAGAATCTAGTTTCTAAATCAAGCACCAAGAATGACCATCCCCTCGTGGGTAAAAGTCCACCCAAGCAGGATTGGCCCAGAGCAAGGCCCCAAAGCCTGCCACAAGTCTAAGCACCTTTCAGTGGGGACCCACAGAAAAGAATCAGAAACCACCAGACAAGTCTGGAAGGAAAAAAGCAAAATCATAATCAAGACAAAAACAGGGCCTCCCTGGTGGCGCAGAGGTTGAGCGCTGGGTTGCGAAGCTGCCCGCAGCCTCTGCAGTGCTGGTTCTATCCCCGGCTGCTCCCCTGCCACCAGAGGAGGGTCCCACATGGCACGCAGACCTCTCCTGCCGCCCGCTGCTCCCCTCAGCAGTGTGCTTCGGTCCTTCTGCCTGCTCTGCTCCCCGCTCTGGCTCTGGTGAATTCTCTCACCCTCCGCGCTTCTGACTGTACCCAGTGCTTGTATAAATAAATAAATAAATAAATAAATAAATAAAAATAAATCTTTAAAAAAAAAAAAAAGACAGAAATGGCCACTGTCACCTCCCACATGTCTCTCACCCACGTCTGTGTCACCCCGTCCACGACCAAAAGGCAAGAGCAGTTTCTTCATGAGTCTCTCGGCTCCATGTGCTCCATGTGCCTCCTCCAGGTCTCCTCTGGCTCCATCCTGCTTCCTTCCTTCCCCAGGCTCCTCTGCAGCTTCTTCTCTCCCTGCTCAGCTCCACCCTCCTTTTGGGTGGGGCAGGAAACCTGGAACCTCCCCCTTTCCTGGGACTACCCTGTTACAATCCCCCCTTTTAATTTTTATTCCACCATGTCTATGTGGCACAGATCTCAGCGTGTAGTCTTAAGAGACCGTCTTTTTTCAGGGTTACAGTGTATGTAAGAGAAGCAACATTAGCAGCAGCCTTGTCCATGAATGTCCAGTATGACAGTTTTCCGTTTTGGAAAATAGTCCATTATCCAGGCCAAAAAGCAAAAAAAATATCTGGAGGCATTAGCCAAAACAAGACAGCCAATATATCAAAATCACAGAAAAAAAATCTTAAAATTAGTTGAACTTATGTAAAAAAAAAACAAGTTCTCTCAACCTTGATCTCTAATTATTTCAACAGCATAGCAAAAGTTTGGAAACTCAATCTACTTTGAAACCATATTACCTATTTTTGCATAAAATCACAGGGCAGAATAACTAAACAGCAATTGTAGCTGGCTCTGTTGGAACACTCCATACAGGATCAGAGCAAACTCTTGACATCCGGGCCACGCAGGCTTCAAGAACAAAGTTGGTCTCACCAGACTCCACCTGGGCTTCCTCTTCTCGAGGGTACCGGGGCTTCTTCTTTGTCTGGGTTGTCCAGTCCTGCCCATGGAGGCAGCTTCCTCACCTTCTTTGGAGGTCTCTGGAACCCTACAAACAAAGCAGCAGGTTCTCCTCTTCTTGGTTCAGCTCTATTTCAGCTTCCTGGGAGAACATTGAAATCCACACAATAAAACTCATCTGCAATTGTTGATGTTTTAAGCAGACAAAATCCCTATGGAAGTTATGCAAAAATAGACACTGACATGAGTAGTAAAAATTACTACCACTATTTTCATGCTGTGTTGGTATCAAGGGTTGGAAAATGCAAACACAAGTTAGCAATTGAACATTGCTGCAGGTCCTGGTCAGTCAAAACAAGAAAATTTTGTGGATTCAGAAAAAAATACAAAAAAAAAAAAAAATTTACCGGTTTTACGTCAAAGAAACTTAGTAAAAATCAAGCGTATTTCCAGGCCTATTCAGTCCTTTGTAGGAAATTTTTTGTTTGTTTGTTTGTTTTTTAAAATTTCTTTTTTTTTAAGATTTATTTATTTATTTATACAAGCACTGGGTACAGTCAGAAGCGCAGGAGGGTGAGAGAATTCACCAGAGCCAGAGCGGGGAGCAGAGCAGGCAGAAGGACCGAAGACACTGCTGAGGGGAGCAGCGGGCGGCAGGAGAGGTCTGCGCGCCATGTGGGACCCTCCTTCGGTGGCCGGGGATGGAACCGGCGCTGCAGAGGCTGTGGGCAGCTTCACAGCACAGAGCTCAACCGCTGGGCCACCAGGGGAACCAGTAGGAAATTTTTTTTTTAACCCCTCAAAAGTTCCGTTATAGAAATCTGTGGGCCTGCTGGGCCTGCACCTTTCTGACCAGAGCACGCTCTTTCCTGCAGACCCCCTCAAGCAAGTGCTGCTGATGTTGCAGCCCACCCGGGTGGCCGTGGGCAGCTCCTTCACCGCTGAGTGCAGGGTGCAGGCGGTGGCACCCCTCGAGAGCCTCACCCTCACCCTGTTCCATGGTGAGAAGCCCCTGCACAGCCAGACCTTCGGGGAAGAATCAACAGACCCCCAGGAGGCCGTGGTCACACACAACTCCACGGCTCCCGAGCAAGCAGGCTCCCACAACTTCTCCTGCCGGGCGGAGCTGGACCTGCAGTCCCCGGGCGGGGGCTTCCCGCACAGCGGCTGGGCGTCCCAGGAGCTTGAGGTCTATGGTGAGGGGCGCCCTTGTGTGGGGGAGGGAAGGAGAGGGCACTGGGATTCGGCCCCTGAGCCCCACTCTGCCAACTCAGGGGTCCCCTCTTCGGGGCAGCTCTTTCCCAGTTCCCGGCTTGGACCCCACTAGCTGCTTGGCCGTGAGCGGTGACGGGCAGGAGTCAGCCTCCTCTCTGGCCTCGGCCTTTCTCCGTAAGGGGGGGTTTGGCCTGACACCCCGAAGCTGCCTCGAGCTCCGCTCCCCGGGGCTGTGGGTGCCCAGGCGCTGCCAGTCTGCAGAGAACTTGGCGGACGCGTGGTCCTCGCTGCCAGGGCGGAGGCTGGGCCTGGGCCATGCGCCTTCCGGGGCAGGTGTGAGCGACGCCCGCCCCAGTCCAGGTGCAGGGGGACACCTGCCTCGCGGCGCAGAGGCCGGGCTGCCGGCCTGGACTGGGGCCCCTTCCTCTCGGTCCTTGGGCAGACGCCGCCCGCCCTTGCCTGCGCCGCAGGGCGACTGCAGAGTGCACGGGGGTGTGGGTACCCCGGACCTGGAAGCACAGGGCTTCTGAGACCACCGCCCCTCTCTCCCCAGAGCCCCCACAGGACAACCAGCTGATGGTCATCATCATCGTGTGCTTGTTTGTGAAATCTGGCCTGCTGTGCTTTGTCTTGGGCCTGCAGTGGCACAGAGCCAGACAGACAACCACTGGGTGCAAGATGGCTGGAGGAACCTGCGGGGGCCCCACCGGCACGTCCTGTGTGAGCGCAGTGCCCAGGGAACTGGACCTAGCGTGGCTCCTGGGCTGTGGTCCAGCTCGGGCTGAAGGATGGGGACAAGCAGCAGAAGACTCTGGGGACTCTCACTTTCTAGCTCAAATACAAACCCCTGGACTTAGCCCCGTGACGCAGTGTCCTCCTGAGGCAACACTCAGGGGCCAGGAAGGGGACCTGCTGGGCCTGGACTTCTCTCCCTCCCCCCGCTCCCAGAGCCCAGGCCCTGGGGTACCCCGATGCTGAGCAGCTGGGGAAGCAAACCCCGCCTTTGTGGGACCTGAGTGCCTAATCCTCCTGGGGGAGGAAGGGGGACAAGCCCCGGCTTGGCAGGGCAGAGAGACCCTGTTCCCACATCGCCCTTCGGGACTTCAGCCCCACCTGGTCTGAGCAGGACAGGCCCTGACTTCTCCTTTCTGCCAATGGAGCCAGCTCCTGGGTTGAGGGGCCTGAGGGAGCCGGCTCAGCTCCAGGACCCTCCCAGCCAGGCCTCTCCATCTCTCTGGGCCTTCAGAGCAAACGGAGGCCCAACGGAGACCCCACAGCCCTGGCCATGCCAGAGACAGGGGAGAGAGGGGCGGGGAGGGTGGGCCCTGGTGCCCAGGCCTCCCCCTGCCCAGGCAGGAAACAGTGGGCAGAGCGGGGGCTCACGGGCCTCGGGCCTGGGCGGTGCTCTGCGGGCTCCTGCTCCAGAGCAGAGCAGGCCAGTGCGAGGGGCTCATTCACTGGGGCGGGGGATGGGGGGATGGGGGTGGGGCTGGCGGGGGCTGGCGGTGGGCAAGGGCTGCCAGGTACGGGTGTAGAGTCAGCAGGGACTAGAGGGCATGTGGGGCTGTCTCTGGCCTGCAGTGAAGCCGGCGCGGTCCTCAGGGTAAGCTCTGGGCATCATAGTAGTCTGCGGGGAGAGAGCACCTCATGGGACTCCCTCCTGCCTCGTGGACCCCAAATGCACAGCAGTGAACGACAGGGGAGGTGCAGCACCCAAAGAGGGAAAGGGGAGGGGATAGCCCAGCTGCCTATGGTGGTGCAGTAGGAGCCCCCCAGGCCCAGGAAACATGACCCCCTGGACTCCTGAGTACCCCTCAGCTGGGCCCCACTGCCAGTCACCCAAGCCCACCTGAAGCTGGAGGTACATCTGCACCCACAGTCCCTGTGGCACTGGGTGGTGGGGGCGGGGGCACAGCTCTCCTGAGATGAGGAGGAGAAAAGAAAGTCCCCCATCTGAGATGGCCTCCAGGGGTTCACCCTCGGGTATCTCCAGCCCCTGACCAGCTTATCCAGCCCAGCCCAGGTCAGGACAGACCCCCAGCCACACTTACGCGCCCCTTTCCCAAAGGCAGGAGGGCAGGGCTGAGTCCTGGTCATGTCCTGCATGTGGGGCTGGTGTGGGGGAGGGGGCAGGAAAGAGGCCGGCCAGGGTGGTAGGGCGCCCAGAGTGGGCAGCGGGCAGGGCACGTAGTGGTGGTGGAGCACCAGAGGCCCTTCCTCCTGGGCCTCCAGCAGCTCCTCCACCTCACTCTCCTCTTGGCCCTCCAGGTAGACCTGGGACAGCGCAGAGGGGAGGGGAGATGATAATGTTTGGCTTCCAAACCCCATCCTCCAGCCTCCTAAACTTTATCCCCAGATGCCATCCCAACCGGCTGCTGTGAGTGGCGCAGTGACTGCATGCAGCGAGGCACTCCGGAGACATTTAGTCCTTATTTTGCAGGTGGGGAAAACGGAGGCTCAGAGAGGTTGAGCAACTTGTCTAAGGTCACCCAGCTAATACGTGGCAGAGCCAGGATTGGAGGAATCCTGGGGTGACTCCCCAGTGACTGATGGGGAGTCTGGTGAACTGCCCCTGACGGCAACCCAGGCCTGGAGCCAGTGGGCTGGGGCGCTCATGTCAAGGGCTGCGCTGAGTGGATACATTGCCAGCTTCCTCCGACCTCCAAATCCTCCCTGGACTTCAAGGATGTTTGTAAGTCTCCTCTGAGGAGCCTCTCCTCTTTCCCCAATCACTGTGCACCCACACTTTCACCTTTTATCTCTTCATGTGCCAGTCAGAGGCCCAGTTGCCTTGTATTCTTACTCCTTTACTCATCCCCATGTTCACCTTAATAAGCATTAGGACCTGCAGGCCTGCCGTGCAGGGGCCTGCAGTCCAGTGGGAAACCTCCTTGGAAAGAGGCCTGGGTGATCTGGATTGAGCACCCCACCACCCCCACCCCTCCCGTGGAAGCTGACTAGAGCTGGCATATATTAGGTATCTGTAGGGTACATGGTTTTCAGGTTTTTCTGCCCTCCCACCATAGGATTGCCTTGCCTGATCGGGCACCTGCAGTTGTTACATTGTTTTAAGCCATCTGCTTACTTCTGTGGCCCATGGGAGGAGTATTGAGATAGTTACCAAGAGAAGCAGAGGCAGGAGAGAGAGAAGGGGAGAAAGAATGCCAGAGAAGCCCAGAAAGAAGACTTGCTGGGGGCTTGGAGGCCTTTAGGCCTCCTGGCCCCCGGTACCCCTGCCTGCCATATGCCTGGTTGCTGGACTCCCTGTGAAACCTCAATAAAAGCCTGAGAAAGCCACTGAGGGTTCCAGGACTCTTCCTTTACCCAGTCTGCTCGGATCATAGATAACCATCTCTGTGCACTTCCTGGCACTACAATTGGCATAGTCGGCAGGATGGATTGATGCAGACGGGTATGGAGCCCTCTGAAGATCTCAGGAGGGATTGGGGAGTAGCAGACTGTGTTGCCTGTGGAGCACAACCAACCCATACCGGGTAGGTTCATTACTGGTTCTAGCAGCCCTGTTGGTGTCTTCATGCTCTCCGCTGTTGTCGCCGTACTCCATCGCACTCTGCCACGCTCTGTCATGTTCTGCCACTCTCTGCTGCATTCCTCCGTCCACTCCACTGCACTCTTTGTTCCTCGGCACTCCACTGCACTGCACTGTGCTGCGCCACGTCACGCACGTCACACCTGCCACACAGCGCCATGCCATTTGGCCGAGTGCACATGTGCAGTGGGAGGGTGGAAAAGCCTCCCCCTACTTACCCCACAGCCTGTGACAATGCTGGACATGCCATGGCAGCACAGGTGGTGACCAGAGTCTTGGAGCTGTGGGAAGAGCTAGAGATGCTGCAGGAGCACAGGAGGTAGACAAGGTCCAGGAGCTGCGGGATGAGACCTCAAGTGAAGGAGGTGATGGCCTTCGAGGACCAACCCAGGGCCCCTAAGGCAACAGTATCATCGGGGAAGAAAGGACCACAATTTGGGGCTCACCCAGTGCTGACACAAGGAACAACGGATGGACTTGGACTGATAATCCTGCCAGAAGGCAGAGAACTTGGCAGGGTAATGTTATTTTGGGGGGACCCTAGGGGATGATGGTATTGTTTGTGTTTATTGTTTGTACACCCCAGAGATGGGAATCTGGGAGTGGCCAGTGGGCCTCTGTGTTTATACTGCCCAGCAGCGAGGCAGAAGAAAAAGCCAACTTAAAAAGGCAAAAGCTGGTGCTGAGATTGGGAGGCCCTGAGTGGCTATTAAGCAGCCTAAGCATGTTCAAGAAGGCCAGTGAGTCTCTTAAAATCACCTGTGGGTGATGCCCTGCTCATTGTTGAGTAAGAGTGAGGAGCTGAGGAACCTTTTTCGGGGGACGGGGGACCATGTCTTGTGGTGGAGCCCACAGCCAAAGAGGGGACCCAAGAGAGGCTGCGTGTGGAGCTTGTATCCACAGATCCCCAACCCATGTGCTTGTGCAATGGGTTGGCCTGAGTGCAGGGGTCTGCGTGTCCCATCGGTGGCTATGAAAGCCGAGTGTTGGAGCAACTACAGACAGAAAATCCTGAGGATTGGGTGATTACCCCCAAGGTACAGAATCACGAATCCACGAGTGAGTGCATCCTGGGGGTGGACGCTGTGTGTGGCTTGTGGCCGAGACTACAGCCAGAGAAGGCCAGGAAGCCTGACGGCTCCTGGTGTGTTACGTAGATGCCTGAGTGGTTCCTCCCTTGTATGAGCGGTGCCTTCGGCAGCAGAAGTGATGGATCATTTCCTGGCGCCCATGATCAACTTTTGCCACTAGGTTGGTGCCCTGCCTGGAATTATTTGTGTTCTGTTGTATTTTCTTTTGGGGGCCATGGCTGCTGTGTTTGTGTTTGTTAAAGGAAACTTGTATATATTGTATATAGATTGTATGGCAGAAAACCCTGAGGGGGTGGAAAATTAGGTAAATGGTTTTCAGGCTTTTCTGCCCTCCACCCTTTAGGATCTCCCTGCCTGACGGGCACCTGCAGTGGTTACACTGCTGTAAGCTGTGTTGGTTACTTCTGTGGGCCATGGGAGGAGTACTGGGACAGTCACCAAAAGAGGCAGAAGCAGGAGAAGAGGCAGGAGAGAGAAGGGGAGAAAGAAGCCAGAGAAGCCAGAGAGACTTGCTGGGGGCTCAGAGGCCTTCAGGCCTCCTGGCCCCCCGGCACCCCTGCCTGCCGTGTACCTGGTTGCTGCACTCCATGCAAAGCCTCAATAAAAGCCTGAGAAAGCCACCGACGGTTCCAGGACTCCTCCTTTACCCAGTCGGCTCGGATCATAGATAACTGCTCTGTGCCCATCCTGGACTACAGTGTCACACCCAGCCAAGGAGGTGTGGCTGGCTTCCTGCTTCTCCGTGCTTGGTCCTTTTTCTCCAGGAAGGGGTCCCTACCCCAGCCCCAACCCACATACCTGAGGCCAAGGGGCGCCGGGCCCGGTGCTGAGTGCTGAGGCCACCAGGCCGCCCAGCAGCAGCTGGTGCATCTGCCCATTCTGCAGCATCATTAGCTCCCCCTCTAGGAGGGGGTTCAGCAGGCCTTGCCAGACACCGCCCCCGGGCCCACCCCAGAGGCTTCCCTGTTACACCCAGCCCCCTGGGAGCAGAAGGTGGGGTGCAGTGTAGACGCCCAGAGAATGTGCAGGGCAGAGAGGAAAAAAGGGGCTGAGTCCTGAGTTTCACCTTCCTTCATGCGGCCTGGCTGCTGGGGTGGCGGGGGTCGGCCCAGGAGAGGGGCTGCAGGATGGTCACCCAAGGCTAGAGGAGCGGGAGACAGACTGATCAGGCCAGGCTGAGAAGGGGCTGGGTGGGGGTTGCAGACGGGTAATGAAGTTAAGGGCCTGTTTTTGTACCCCCTGTACAGTTTTGTAATTGCGCTGGTGGATGGTGCATCTTGCTGTTGAGCCAACTACAAATAAAGGTAGTTTCAGGTTCGGAGCCCAGTTCATCTTAAAGGCGGGACGACAACCCTCGCGCGGGAGGGGCTCCTCGGCTGTCCCCGGGGTAGGGGTCTGGATCGGGGGGGGGAGCCGGCCGTGGGGGAGCAGTGGGGGGCCAGCAGGGGCTGGAACATCTTCCTTGGTGTTTGTGAGAACAAGTTCTTCGGAACACTGCAGGGCACCCCGAAGACTTATTGGGGCTGAATTCCAGGAAGGGAGGCCGGGCAAGACGGGTGAGATCTGGGCTCCAGCCGTTTGGGGCCTAGGGGTTGAGTCTCAGCACCATCCCCACTGTGGCCTGAGTCCATCCCCGGCCAGGGAGCTGCCCACACGGCGCAGCAGACCTCTCCTGTCTCCCCGCGGCTCCCCTCAGCAGTGTGCTTTGGTCAGTCTGCCTGTTCTGTTCCCCACTCTGTCTCTGTCTGGTGATTCCTCTCACCCCCTGCACCTCTGGCCTGTACCCCAGATATTCTACGCTAAGAAAAAAAAAAAAAAGAAAACTCCTGGGGGCCTTGGCCAGCACCCTGTGGGAAACCCACCACCTGACGGTGAGAAGCCCTCTGCCTCTCCCCACATGGCGAGAATGAGCTGGGCGCCCTGCGGTGAGCCTGCTCCTCCCCTGCACCTCCCCCCTTCTTCCTGCCCCCCATACTCTGGTGAGTGGAGTCCCACTTTTTCCTGCATCAGGAAGGGGCCCTCTGGGAGGATGTCAAAAAGACCCCATGAGCCCCGGGACAGCTCATGGAGCTGGGCCAGTGCAGTGGCAGGAAGGGCACTGAGCA
>NW_023604918.1:0-30726 GCF_014898055.3 Talpa occidentalis
CGGCGTCTTTCGGCAGAAGCCGCGGTCCGAGCGCACAGCGACCGGCACAATGCTCTGTGCGCGAAAAAGCCGCTTCTTCGCCTCCGGGCGACGGAGAGCTCGGCAGATGCTGAGACGCGTTAAACGAAGGCGCAAAGCACCGGGATTGAGTGCACAGCTCTCAAACTGAGCCAGGACAAGAACTAACCACTTTCCAGACGTTTAAACTTCTTTACAGACGAAGGGAAAAAGTTCTCGGACAACTTTTCTTTGCACCTTTCTAAGCATTTAAGCACTCCGTGGGGAATCTTACTTTTCTTTTCGTCTCGGAGCTAGTAAGAACCGACTAGCTTTATGATAAAAGTCGAGGATTTTTCCTGTGCTGGCACAGTTTTTCTTGAGAGAAAGCCTGGAAAAGCTTTTTCGCTAAGATGTAGGCGGCAAGAGCCGCAGAAGACGGGTTACCGCAACTCGCCGAAGGTAGGTGCCGGTTCCCGGCGTCTTTCGGCAGAAGCCGCGGTCCGGAGCGCACAGCGACCGGCACAATGCTCTGTGCGCGAAAAGCCGCTTCTTCGCCTCCGGGCGACGGAGAGCTCGGCAGATGCTGAGACGCGTTAAACGAAGGCGCAAAGCACCGGGATTGAGTGCACAGCTCTCAAACTGAGCCAGGACAAGAACTAACCACTTTCCAGACGTTTAAGCTTCCTTTAACAGACGAAGGGAAAAAGTTCTCGGACAACTTTACTTTCTTTGCACCTTTCTAAGCAATTTAAAGCACTCCGTGGGAATCTTACTTTTTCTTTTCGTCTCGGAGCTTAGAACTCGACTAGCTTATGATAAAAGTCGAGGATTTTTCCTGTGCTGGCACAGTTTTTTCTTGAGAGAAAGCCTGGAAAAGCTTTTCGCTAACGTAGGCGGCAAGAGCCGCAGAAGACGGGTTACCGCAACTCGCCGAAGGTAGGTGCCGGTTCCCGGCGTCTTTCGGCAGAAGCCGCGGTCCGGAGCGCACAGCGACCGGCACAATGCTCTGTGCGCGAACAAGCCGCTTCTTCGCCTCCGGGCGACGGAGAGCTCGGCAGATGCTGAGACGCGTTAAACGAAGGCGCAAAGCACCGGGATTGAGTGCACAGCTCTCAAACTGAGCCAGGACAAGAACTAACCACTTTCCAGACGTTTAAACTTCTTTAACAGACGAAGGGAAAAAGTTCTCGGACAACTTTTCTTTGCATTTCTAAGCAATTTAAAGCACTCCGTGGAATCTTAACTTTTTCTTTTTCGTCTCGGAGCTAGTAAGAACTCGACTAGCTTTATGATAAAAGTCGAGATATTCTTCCTGTGCTGGCACAGTTTTTTCTTGAGAGAAAGCCTGGAAAAGCTTTTTCGCTAAGATGTAGGCGGCAAGAGCCGCAGAAGACGGGTTACCGCAACTCGCCGAAGGTAGGTGCCGGTTCCCGGCGTCTTTCGGCAGAAGCCGCGGTCCGGAGCGCACAGCGACCGCACAATGCTCTGTGCGCGAACAAGCCGCTCTCGCCTCCGCCTCGGGCGACAGAGCTCGGCAGATGCTGAGACGCGTTAAACGAAGGCGCAAAGCACCGGGATTGAGTGCACAGCTCTCAAACTGAGCCAGGACAAGAACTAACCACTTTCCAGACGTTTAAGCTTCCTTTAACAGACGAAAGGAAAAAGTTCTCGGACAACTTTTCTTTGCACCTTTCTAAGCAATTTAAAGCACTCCGTGGGGAATCTTACTTTTTCTTTTCGTCTCGGAGCTAGTAAAACTCGACTAGCTTTATGAAAAAAAGTCGAGGATTTTTCCTCTGCTGCACAGTTTTTTCTTGAGAGAAAGCCTGGAAAAGCTTTTTCGCTAAGATGTAGGCGGCAAGAGCCGCAGAAGACGGGTTACCGCAACTCGCCGAAGGTAGGAGCCGGTTCCCGGCGTCTTTCGGCAGAAGCCGCGGTCCGGAGCGCACAGCGACCGGCACAATGCTCTGTGCGCGAAAAGCCGCTTCTTCGCCTCCGGGCGACGGAGAGCTCGGCAGATGCTGAGACGCGTTAAACGAAGGCGCAAAGCACCGGGATTGAGTGCACAGCTCTCAAACTGAGCCAGGACAAGAACTAACCTTTCCAGACGTTTAAGCTTCCTTTAACAGACGAAGGGAAAAGTTCTCGGACACAACTTTTCTTCACCTTTCTAAGCAATTTAAAGCACTCCGTGGGGAATCTTACTTTTTCTTTTCGTCTCGGAGCTAGTAAGAACCGACTAGCTTTATGATAAAAGTCGAGGATTTTTCCTGTGCTGGCACAGTTTTTTTCTTGAGAGAAAGCCTGGAAAAGCTTTTTCGCTAAGACGTAGGCGGCAAGAGCCGCAGAAGACGGGTTACCGCAACTCGCCGAAGGTAGGTGCCGTTTCCCGGCGTCTTTCGGCAGAAGCCGCGGTCCGGAGCGCACAGCGACCGGCACAATGCTCTGTGCGCGAAAAAGCCGCTTCTTCTTCTCGCCTCCGGGCGACGGAGAGCTCGGCAGATGCTGAGACGCGTTAAACGAAGGCGCAAAGCACCGGGATTGAGTGCACAGCTCTCAAACTGAGCCAGGACAAGAACTAACCACTTTCCAGACGTTTAAACTTCCTTTAACAGACGAAGGAAAAAGTTCTCGGACAACTTTTCTTTGCACCTTTCTAAGCAATTTAAGCACTCCGTGGGGAATCTTACTTTTTCTTTTCGTCTCGGAGCTAGTAAGAACTCGACTAGCTTTATGATAAAAGTCGAGGGATTTTTCCTCTGCTGGCACAGTTTTTTCTTGAGAGAAAGCCTGGAAAAGCTTTTTCGCTAAGACGTAGGCGGCAAGAGCCGCAGAAGACGGGTTACCGCAACTCGCCGAAGGTAGGAGCCGGTTCCCGGCGTCTTTCGGCAGAAGCCGCGGTCCGGAGCGCACAGCGACCGGCACAATGCTCTGTGCGCGAACAAGCCGCTTCTTCGCCTCCGGGCGACGGAGAGCTCGGCAGATGCTGAGACGCGTTAAACGAAGGCGCAAAGCACCGGGATTGAGTGCACAGCTCTCAAACTGAGCCAGGACAAGAACTAACCACTTTCCAGACGTTTAAGCTTCCTTTAACAGACGAAGGGAAAAAGTTCTCGGACAACTTTTCTTTGCACCTTTCTAAGCAATTTAAAGCACTCCGTGGGGAATCTTACTTTTTCTTTTCGTCTCGGAGCTAGTAAGAACCCGACTAGCTTTATGATAAAAGTCGAGGATTCTTCCTCTGCTGGCACAGTTTTTTTTCTTGAGAGAAAGCCTGGAAAAGCTTTTTCGCTAAGTGTAGGCGGCAAGAGCCGCAGAAGACGGGTTACCGCAACTCGCCGAAGGTAGGTGCCGGTTCCCGGCGTCTTTCGGCAGAAGCCGCGGTCCGGAGCGCACAGCGACCGGCACAATGCTCTGTGCGCGAAAAAGCCGCTTCTTCGCCTCCGGGCGACGGAGAGCTCGGCAGATGCTGAGACGCGTTAAACGAAGGCGCAAAGCACCGGGATTGAGTGCACAGCTCTCAAACTGAGCCAGGACAAGAACTAATCCACTTTCCAGACGTTTAAGCTTCCTTTAACAGACGAAGGGAAAAAGTTCTCGGACAACTTTTCTTTGCACCTTTCTAAGCAATTTAAAGCACTCCGTGGGGAATCTTACTTTTTTTCTTTTTCGTCTCGGAGCTAGTAAGAACTCGACTAGCTTTATGATAAAAGTCGAGGGATTCTTCCTCTGCTGGCACAGTTTTTTCTTGAGAGAAAGCCTGGAAAAGCTTTTTCGCTAAGACGTAGGCGGCAAGAGCCGCAGAAGACGGGTTACCGCAACTCGCCGAAGGTAGAGCCGGTTCCCGGCGTCTTTCGGCAGAAGCCGCGGTCCGGAGCGCACAGCGACCGGCACAATGCTCTGTGCGCGAAAAAGCCGCTTCTTCGCCTCCGGGCGACGGAGAGCTCGGCAGATGCTGAGACGCGTTAAACGAAGGCGCAAAGCACCGGGATTGAGTGCACAGCTCTCAAACTGAGCCAGGACAAGAACTCCACTTTCCAGACGTTTAAGCTTCCTTTAACAGACGAAGGGAAAAAGTTCTCGGACAACTTTTCTTTGCACCTTTCTAAGCAATTTAAAGCACTCCGTGGGGAATCTTACTTTTTCTTTTCGTCTCGGAGCTAGTAAGAACCGACTAGCTTTATGATAAAAGTCGAGATATTTTCTCCTCTGCTGGCACAGTTTTTTCTTGAGAGAAAGCCTGGAAAAGCTTTTTCGCTAAGACGTAGGCGGCAAGAGCCGCAGAAGACGGGTTACCGCAACTCGCCGAAGGTAGAGCCGGTTCCCGGCGTCTTTCGGCAGAAGCCGCGGTCCGGAGCGCACAGCGACCGGCACAATGCTCTGTGCGCGAACAAGCCGCTTCTTCGCCTCCGGGCGACGGAGAGCTCGGCAGATGCTGAGACGCGTTAAACGAAGGCGCAAAGCACCGGGATTGAGTGCACAGCTCTCAAACTGAGCCAGGACAAGAACTAACCACTTTCCAGACGTTTAAGCTTCCTTTAACAGACGAAGGGAAAAAGTTCTCGGACAACTTTTCTTTGCACCTTTCTAAGCAATTTAAGCACTCCGTGGGGAATCTTACTTTTCTTTTCGTCTCGGAGCTAGTAAGAACCGACTAGCTTTATGATAAAAGTCGAGGGATTCTTCCTCTGCTGGCACAGTTTTTTTTGAGAGAAAGCCTGGAAAAGCTTTTTCGCTAAGACGTAGGCGGCAAGAGCCGCAGAAGACGGGTTACCGCAACTCGCCGAAGGTAGGAGCCGGTTCCCGGCGTCTTTCGGCAGAAGCCGCGGTCCGGAGCGCACAGCGACCGGCACAATGCTCTGTGCGCGAAAAAGCCGCTTCTTCTTCGCCTCCGGGCGACGGAGAGCTCGGCAGATGCTGAGACGCGTTAAACGAAGGCGCAAAGCACCGGGATTGAGTGCACAGCTCTCAAACTGAGCCAGGACAAGAACTCCACTTTCCAGACGTTTAAGCTTCGTTTAACAGACGAAGGGAAAAAGTTCTCGGACAACTTTTCTTTGCACCTTTCTAAGCAATTTAAAGCACTCCGTGGGGAATCTTACTTTTCTTTTTCGTCTCGGAGCTAGTAAGAACTCGACTAGCTTTATGATAAAAGTCGAGATATTCTTCCTCTGCTGGCACAGTTTTTTCTTGAGAGAAAGCCTGGAAAAGCTTTTTCGCTAAGACGTAGGCGGCAAGAGCCGCAGAAGACGGGTTACCGCAACTCGCCGAAGGTAGGTGCCGGTTCCCGGCGTCTTTCGGCAGAAGCCGCGGTCCGGAGCGCACAGCGACCGGCACAATGCTCTGTGCGCGAAAAGCCGCTTCTTCGCCTCCGGGCGACGGAGAGCTCGGCAGATGCTGAGACGCGTTAAACGAAGGCGCAAAGCACCGGGATTGAGTGCACAGCTCTCAAACTGAGCCAGGACAAGAACTAACCACTTTCCAGACGTTTAAGCTTCCTTTAACAGACGAAGGGAAAAAGTTCTCGGACAACTTTTCTTTGCACCTTTCTAAGCAATTTAAAGCACTCCGTGGGGAATCTTACTTTTTCTTTTCGTCTCGGAGCTAGTAAGAACTCGACTAGCTTTATGATAAAAGTCGAGGGATTTCTTCCTCTGCTGGCACAGTTTTTTCTTGAGAGAAAGCCTGGAAAAGCTTTTTCGCTAAGACGTAGGCGGCAAGAGCCGCAGAAGACGGGTTACCGCAACTCGCCGAAGGTAGGTGCCGGTTCCCGGCGTCTTTCGGCAGAAGCCGCGGTCCGGAGCGCACAGCGACCGGCACAATGCTCTGTGCGCGAACAAGCCGCTTCTTCGCCTCCGGGCGACGGAAGAGCTCGGCAGATGCTGAGACGCGTTAAACGAAGGCGCAAAGCACCGGGATTGAGTGCACAGCTCTCAAACTGAGCCAGGACAAGAACTAACCACTTTCCAGACGTTTAAGCTTCCTTTAACAGACGAAGGGAAAAAGTTCTCGGACAACTTTTCTTTGCACCTTTCTAAGCAATTTAAAGCACTCCGTGGGGAATCTTACTTTTTCTTTTCGTCTCGGAGCTAGTAAGAACTCGACTAGCTTTATGATAAAAGTCGAGATATTCTTCCTCTGCTGGCACAGTTTTTTCTTGAGAGAAAGCCTGGAAAAGCTTTTTCGCTAAGACGTAGGCGGCAAGAGCCGCAGAAGACGGGTTACCGCAACTCGCCGAAGGTAGGTGCCGGTTCCCGGCGTCTTTCGGCAGAAGCCGCGGTCCGGAGCGCACAGCGACCGGCACAATGCTCTGTGCGCGAAAAAGCCGCTTCTTCGCCTCCGGGCGACGGAGAGCTCGGCAGATGCTGAGACGCGTTAAACGAAGGCGCAAAGCACCGGGATTGAGTGCACAGCTCTCAAACTGAGCCAGGACAAGAACTAATCACTTTCCAGACGTTTAAGCTTCCTTTAACAGACGAAGGGAAAAAGTTCTCGGACAACTTTTCTTTGCACCTTTCTAAGCAATTTAAAGCACTCCGTGGGGAATCTTACTTTTCTTTTCGTCTCGGAGCTAGTAAGAACCCGACTAGCTTTATGATAAAAGTCGAGGATTTTTTCTCTGCTGGCACAGTTTTTTCTTGAGAGAAAGCCTGGAAAAGCTTTTTCGCTAAGACGTAGGCGGCAAGAGCCGCAGAAGACGGGTTACCGCAACTCGCCGAAGGTAGGTGCCGGTTCCCGGCGTCTTTCGGCAGAAGCCGCGGTCCGGAGCGCACAGCGACCGACCGGCACAATGCTCTGTGCGCGAAAAAGCCGCTTCTTCGCCTCCGGGCGACGGAGAGCTCGGCAGATGCTGAGACGCGTTAAACGAAGGCGCAAAGCACCGGGATTGAGTGCACAGCTCTCAAACTGAGCCAGGACAAGAACTAACCACTTTCCAGACGTTTAAGCTTCGTTTAACAGACGAAGGGAAAAAGTTCTCGGACAACTTTTCTTTGCACCTTTCTAAGCAATTTGAAAGCACTCCGTGGGAATCTTACTTTTTCTTTTCGTCTCGGAGCTAGTAAGAACTCGACTAGCTTTATGATAAAAGTCGAGGGATTCTTCCTGTGCTGGCACAGTTTTTTCTTGAGAGAAAGCCTGGAAAAGCTTTTTCGCTAAGACGTAGGCGGCAAGAGCCGCAGAAGACGGGTTACCGCAACTCGCCGAAGGTAGGTGCCGGTTCCCGGCGTCTTTCGGCAGAAGCCGCGGTCCGGAGCGCACAGCGACCGGCACAATGCTCTGTGCGCGAAAAAGCCGCTTCTTCGCCTCCGGGCGACGGAGAGCTCGGCAGATGCTGAGACGCGTTAAACGAAGGCGCAAAGCACCGGGATTGAGTGCACAGCTCTCAAACTGAGCCAGGACAAGAACTAACCACTTTCCAGACGTTTAAGCTTCCTTTAACAGACGAAGGGAAAAAGTTCTCGGACAACTTTTCTTTGCACCTTTCTAAGCAATTTAAAGCACTCCGTGGGGAATCTTACTTTTTCTTTTCGTCTCGGAGCTAGTAAGAACCCGACTAGCTTTATGATAAAAGTCGAGATATTCTTCCTCTGCTGGCACAGTTTTTTCTTGAGAGAAAGCCTGGAAAAGCTTTTTCGCTAAGACGTAGGCGGCAAGAGCCGCAGAAGACGGGTTACCGCAACTCGCCGAAGGTAGGTGCCGGTTCCCGGCGTCTTTCGGCAGAAGCCGCGGTCCGGAGCGCACAGCGACCGGCACAATGCTCTGTGCGCGAAAAAGCCGCTTCTTCGCCTCCGGGCGACGAAGAGCTCGGCAGATGCTGAGACGCGTTAAACGAAGGCGCAAAGCACCGGGATTGAGTGCACAGCTCTCAAACTGAGCCAGGACAAGAACTAACCACTTTCCAGACGTTTAAGCTTCCTTTAACAGACGAAGGGAAAAAGTTCTCGGACAACTTTTCTTTGCACCTTTCTAAGCAATTTAAAGCACTCCGTGGGGAATCTTACTTTTTCTTTTCGTCTCGGAGCTAGTAAGAACTCGACTAGCTTTATGATAAAAGTCGAGGGATTCTTCCTCTGCTGGCACAGTTTTTTCTTGAGAGAAAGCCTGGAAAAGCTTTTTCGCTAAGACGTAGGCGGCAAGAGCCGCAGAAGACGGGTTACCGCAACTCGCCGAAGGTAGGTGCCGGTTCCCGGCGTCTTTCGGCAGAAGCCGCGGTCCGGAGCGCACAGCGACCGGCACAATGCTCTGTGCGCGAACAAGCCGCTTCTTCGCCTCCGGGCGACGGAGAGCTCGGCAGATGCTGAGACGCGTTAAACGAAGGCGCAAAGCACCGGGATTGAGTGCACAGCTCTCAAACTGAGCCAGGACAAGAACTAACCACTTTCCAGACGTTTAAGCTTCCTTTAACAGACGAAGGGAAAAGTTCTCGGACAACTTTTCTTTGCACCTTTCTAAGCAATTTAAAGCACTCCGTGGGGAATCTTACTTTTTCTTTTCGTCTCGGAGCTAGTAAGAACCGACTAGCTTTATGATAAAAGTCGAGGGATTCTTCCTGTGCTGGCACAGTTTTTTCTTGAGAGAAAGCCTGGAAAAGCTTTTTCGCTAAGATGTAGGCGGCAAGAGCCGCAGAAGACGGGTTACCGCAACTCGCCGAAGGTAGGTGCCGGTTCCCGGCGTCTTTCGGCAGAAGCCGCGGTCCGGAGCGCACAGCGACCGGCACAATGCTCTGTGCGCGAAAAAGCCGCTTCTTCGCCTCCGGGCGACGGAGAGCTCGGCAGATGCTGAGACGCGTTAAACGAAGGCGCAAAGCACCGGGATTGAGTGCACAGCTCTCAAACTGAGCCAGGACAAGAACTAACCACTTTCCAGACGTTTAAGCTTCTTTAACAGACGAAGGGAAAAAGTTCTCGGACAACTTTTCTTTGCACCTTTCTAAGCAATTTAAAGCACTCCGTGGGGAATCTTACTTTTTCTTTTCGTCTCGGAGCTAGTAAGAACTCGACTAGCTTTATGATAAAAGTCGAGGGATTCTTCCTGTGCTGGCACAGTTTTTTCTTGAGAGAAAGCCTGGAAAAGCTTTTTCGCTAAGACGTAGGCGGCAAGAGCCGCAGAAGACGGGTTACCGCAACTCGCCGAAGGTAGGTGCCGGTTCCCGGCGTCTTTCGGCAGAAGCCGCGGTCCGGAGCGCACAGCGACCGGCACAATGCTCTGTGCGCGAAAAAGCCGCTTCTTCGCCTCCGGGCGACGGAGAGCTCGGCAGATGCTGAGACGCGTTAAACGAAGGCGCAAAGCACCGGGATTGAGTGCACAGCTCTCAAACTGAGCCAGGACAAGAACTAACCACTTTCCAGACGTTTAAGCTTCCTTTAACAGACGAAGGGAAAAAGTTCTCGGACAACTTTTCTTTGCACCTTTCTAAGCAATTTAAAGCACTCCGTGGGAATCTTACTTTTTCTTTTCGTCTCGGAGCTAGTAAGAACCCGACTAGCTTTATGATAAAAGTCGAGATATTTTTCCTGTGCTGGCACAGTTTTTTCTTGAGAGAAAGCCTGGAAAAGCTTTTTCGCTAAGATGTAGGCGGCAAGAGCCGCAGAAGACGGGTTACCGCAACTCGCCGAAGGTAGGTGCCGGTTCCCGGCGTCTTTCGGCAGAAGCCGCGGTCCGGAGCGCACAGCGACCGGCACAATGCTCTGTGCGCGAAAAAGCCGCTTCTTCGCCTCCGGGCGACGGAGAGCTCGGCAGATGCTGAGACGCGTTAAACGAAGGCGCAAAGCACCGGGATTGAGTGCACAGCTCTCAAACTGAGCCAGGACAAGAACTAACCACTTTCCAGACGTTTAAGCTTCCTTTAACAGACGAAGGGAAAAAGTTCTCGGACAACTTTTCTTTGCACCTTTCTAAGCAATTTAAAGCACTCCGTGGGGAATCTTACTTTTTCTTTTCGTCTCGGAGCTAGTAAGAACTCGACTAGCTTTATGATAAAAGTCGAGGGATTCTTCCTCTGCTGGCACAGTTTTTTCTTGAGAGAAAGCCTGGAAAAGCTTTTTCGCTAAGATGTAGGCGGCAAGAGCCGCAGAAGACGGGTTACCGCAACTCGCCGAAGGTAGGTGCCGGTTCCCGGCGTCTTTCGGCAGAAGCCGCGGTCCGGAGCGCACAGCGACCGGCACAATGCTCTGTGCGCGAAAAAGCCGCTTCTTCGCCTCCGGGCGACGGAGAGCTCGGCAGATGCTGAGACGCGTTAAACGAAGGCGCAAAGCACC
Organism: Talpa occidentalis; assembly: GCF_014898055.3. Lineage (NCBI taxonomy): Eukaryota > Metazoa > Chordata > Mammalia > Eulipotyphla > Talpidae > Talpa > Talpa occidentalis. Next base: position 10,260 of record NW_023604918.1, read on the forward strand.
GGGATTGAGTGCACAGCTCTCAAACTGAGCCAGGACAAGAACTAACCACTTTCCAGACGTTTAAGCTTCCTTTAACAGACGAAGGGAAAAAGTTCTCGGACAACTTTTCTTTGCACCTTTCTAAGCAATTTAAAGCACTCCGTGGGGAATCTTACTTTTTCTTTTCGTCTCGGAGCTAGTAAGAACCCGACTAGCTTTATGATAAAAGTCGAGGGATTCTTCCTGTGCTGGCACAGTTTTTTCTTGAGAGAAAGCCTGGAAAAGCTTTTTCGCTAAGACGTAGGCGGCAAGAGCCGCAGAAGACGGGTTACCGCAACTCGCCGAAGGTAGGTGCCGGTTCCCGGCGTCTTTCGGCAGAAGCCGCGGTCCGGAGCGCACAGCGACCGGCACAATGCTCTGTGCGCGAAAAAGCCGCTTCTTCGCCTCCGGGCGACGGAGAGCTCGGCAGATGCTGAGACGCGTTAAACGAAGGCGCAAAGCACCGGGATTGAGTGCACAGCTCTCAAACTGAGCCAGGACAAGAACTAACCACTTTCCAGACGTTTAAGCTTCCTTTAACAGACGAAGGGAAAAAGTTCTCGGACAACTTTTCTTTGCACCTTTCTAAGCAATTTAAAGCACTCCGTGGGGAATCTTACTTTTTCTTTTCGTCTCGGAGCTAGTAAGAACTCGACTAGCTTTATGATAAAAGTCGAGATTCTTCCTGTGCTGGCACAGTTTTTTCTTGAGAGAAAGCCTGGAAAAGCTTTTTCGCTAAGACGTAGGCGGCAAGAGCCGCAGAAGACGGGTTACCGCAACTCGCCGAAGGTAGGTGCCGGTTCCCGGCGTCTTTCGGCAGAAGCCGCGGTCCGGAGCGCACAGCGACCGGCACAATGCTCTGTGCGCGAAAAAGCCGCTTCTTCGCCTCCGGGCGACGGAGAGCTCGGCAGATGCTGAGACGCGTTAAACGAAGGCGCAAAGCACCGGGATTGAGTGCACAGCTCTCAAACTGAGCCAGGACAAGAACTAACCACTTTCCAGACGTTTAAGCTTCCTTTAACAGACGAAGGGAAAAAGTTCTCGGACAACTTTTCTTTGCACCTTTCTAAGCAATTTAAAGCACTCCGTGGGGAATCTTACTTTTTCTTTTCGTCTCGGAGCTAGTAAGAACCCGACTAGCTTTATGATAAAAGTCGAGGGATTTTTCCTGTGCTGGCACAGTTTTTTCTTGAGAGAAAGCCTGGAAAAGCTTTTTCGCTAAGACGTAGGCGGCAAGAGCCGCAGAAGACGGGTTACCGCAACTCGCCGAAGGTAGGTGCCGGTTCCCGGCGTCTTTCGGCAGAAGCCGCGGTCCGGAGCGCACAGCGACCGGCACAATGCTCTGTGCGCGAAAAAGCCGCTTCTTCGCCTCCGGGCGACGGAGAGCTCGGCAGATGCTGAGACGCGTTAAACGAAGGCGCAAAGCACCGGGATTGAGTGCACAGCTCTCAAACTGAGCCAGGACAAGAACTAACCACTTTCCAGACGTTTAAGCTTCCTTTAACAGACGAAGGGAAAAAGTTCTCGGACAACTTTTCTTTGCACCTTTCTAAGCAATTTAAGCACTCCGTGGGGAATCTTACTTTTTCTTTTCGTCTCGGAGCTAGTAAGAACTCGACTAGCTTTATGATAAAAGTCGAGATATTCTTCCTCTGCTGGCACAGTTTTTTCTTGAGAGAAAGCCTGGAAAAGCTTTTTCGCTAAGACGTAGGCGGCAAGAGCCGCAGAAGACGGGTTACCGCAACTCGCCGAAGGTAGGTGCCGGTTCCCGGCGTCTTTCGGCAGAAGCCGCGGTCCGGAGCGCACAGCGACCGGCACAATGCTCTGTGCGCGAACAAGCCGCTTCTTCGCCTCCGGGCGACGGAGAGCTCGGCAGATGCTGAGACGCGTTAAACGAAGGCGCAAAGCACCGGGATTGAGTGCACAGCTCTCAAACTGAGCCAGGACAAGAACTAACCACTTTCCAGACGTTTAAGCTTCCTTTAACAGACGAAGGGAAAAAGTTCTCGGACAACTTTTCTTTGCACCTTTCTAAGCAATTTAAAGCACTCCGTGGGGAATCTTACTTTTTCTTTTCGTCTCGGAGCTAGTAAGAACTCGACTAGCTTTATGATAAAAGTCGAGATATTCTTCCTCTGCTGGCACAGTTTTTTCTTGAGAGAAAGCCTGGAAAAGCTTTTTCGCTAAGACGTAGGCGGCAAGAGCCGCAGAAGACGGGTTACCGCAACTCGCCGAAGGTAGGTGCCGGTTCCCGGCGTCTTTCGGCAGAAGCCGCGGTCCGGAGCGCACAGCGACCGGCACAATGCTCTGTGCGCGAAAAGCCGCTTCTTCGCCTCCGGGCGACGGAGAGCTCGGCAGATGCTGAGACGCGTTAAACGAAGGCGCAAAGCACCGGGATTGAGTGCACAGCTCTCAAACTGAGCCAGGACAAGAACTAACCACTTTCCAGACGTTTAAGCTTCCTTTAACAGACGAAGGGAAAAAGTTCTCGGACAACTTTTCTTTGCACCTTTCTAAGCAATTTAAAGCACTCCGTGGGGAATCTTACTTTTTCTTTTCGTCTCGGAGCTAGTAAGAACTCGACTAGCTTTATGATAAAAGTCGAGGGATTCTTCCTCTGCTGGCACAGTTTTTTCTTGAGAGAAAGCCTGGAAAAGCTTTTTCGCTAAGACGTAGGCGGCAAGAGCCGCAGAAGACGGGTTACCGCAACTCGCCGAAGGTAGGAGCCGGTTCCCGGCGTCTTTCGGCAGAAGCCGCGGTCCGGAGCGCACAGCGACCGGCACAATGCTCTGTGCGCGAAAAAGCCGCTTCTTCGCCTCCGGGCGACAAGAGCTCGGCAGATGCTGAGACGCGTTAAACGAAGGCGCAAAGCACCGGGATTGAGTGCACAGCTCTCAAACTGAGCCAGGACAAGAACTAACCACTTTCCAGACGTTTAAGCTTCCTTTAACAGACGAAGGGAAAAAGTTCTCGGACAACTTTTCTTTGCACCTTTCTAAGCAATTTAAAGCACTCCGTGGGGAATCTTACTTTTTCTTTTCGTCTCGGAGCTAGTAAGAACTCGACTAGCTTTATGATAAAAGTCGAGATATTCTTCCTGTGCTGGCACAGTTTTTTCTTGAGAGAAAGCCTGGAAAAGCTTTTTCGCTAAGACGTAGGCGGCAAGAGCCGCAGAAGACGGGTTACCGCAACTCGCCGAAGGTAGGAGCCGGTTCCCGGCGTCTTTCGGCAGAAGCCGCGGTCCGGAGCGCACAGCGACCGGCACAATGCTCTGTGCGCGAACAAGCCGCTTCTTCGCCTCCGGGCGACGGAGAGCTCGGCAGATGCTGAGACGCGTTAAACGAAGGCGCAAAGCACCGGGATTGAGTGCACAGCTCTCAAACTGAGCCAGGACAAGAACTAACCACTTTCCAGACGTTTAAGCTTCCTTTAACAGACGAAGGGAAAAAGTTCTCGGACAACTTTTCTTTGCACCTTTCTAAGCAATTTAAAGCACTCCGTGGGGAATCTTACTTTTTCTTTTCGTCTCGGAGCTAGTAAGAACTCGACTAGCTTTATGATAAAAGTCGAGGGATTCTTCCTCTGCTGGCACAGTTTTTTCTTGAGAGAAAGCCTGGAAAAGCTTTTTCGCTAAGACGTAGGCGGCAAGAGCCGCAGAAGACGGGTTACCGCAACTCGCCGAAGGTAGGAGCCGGTTCCCGGCGTCTTTCGGCAGAAGCCGCGGTCCGGAGCGCACAGCGACCGGCACAATGCTCTGTGCGCGAAAAGCCGCTTCTTCGCCTCCGGGCGACGGAGAGCTCGGCAGATGCTGAGACGCGTTAAACGAAGGCGCAAAGCACCGGGATTGAGTGCACAGCTCTCAAACTGAGCCAGGACAAGAACTAACCACTTTCCAGACGTTTAAGCTTCCTTTAACAGACGAAGGGAAAAAGTTCTCGGACAACTTTTCTTTGCACCTTTCTAAGCAATTTAAAGCACTCCGTGGGGAATCTTACTTTTTCTTTTCGTCTCGGAGCTAGTAAGAACCCGACTAGCTTTATGATAAAAGTCGAGGGATTCTTCCTCTGCTGGCACAGTTTTTTCTTGAGAGAAAGCCTGGAAAAGCTTTTTCGCTAAGACGTAGGCGGCAAGAGCCGCAGAAGACGGGTTACCGCAACTCGCCGAAGGTAGGAGCCGGTTCCCGGCGTCTTTCGGCAGAAGCCGCGGTCCGGAGCGCACAGCGACCGGCACAATGCTCTGTGCGCGAAAAAGCCGCTTCTTCGCCTCCGGGCGACGGAGAGCTCGGCAGATGCTGAGACGCGTTAAACGAAGGCGCAAAGCACCGGGATTGAGTGCACAGCTCTCAAACTGAGCCAGGACAAGAACTAACCACTTTCCAGACGTTTAAGCTTCCTTTAACAGACGAAGGGAAAAAGTTCTCGGACAACTTTTCTTTGCACCTTTCTAAGCAATTTAAAGCACTCCGTGGGGAATCTTACTTTTTCTTTTCGTCTCGGAGCTAGTAAGAACTCGACTAGCTTTATGATAAAAGTCGAGGATTCTTCCTCTGCTGGCACAGTTTTTTCTTGAGAGAAAGCCTGGAAAAGCTTTTTCGCTAAGACGTAGGCGGCAAGAGCCGCAGAAGACGGGTTACCGCAACTCGCCGAAGGTAGGAGCCGGTTCCCGGCGTCTTTCGGCAGAAGCCGCGGTCCGGAGCGCACAGCGACCGGCACAATGCTCTGTGCGCGAAAAAGCCGCTTCTTCGCCTCCGGGCGACGGAGAGCTCGGCAGATGCTGAGACGCGTTAAACGAAGGCGCAAAGCACCGGGATTGAGTGCACAGCTCTCAAACTGAGCCAGGACAAGAACTAACCACTTTCCAGACGTTTAAGCTTCCTTTAACAGACGAAGGGAAAAAGTTCTCGGACAACTTTTCTTTGCACCTTTCTAAGCAATTTAAAGCACTCCGTGGGGAATCTTACTTTTTCTTTTCGTCTCGGAGCTAGTAAGAACTCGACTAGCTTTATGATAAAAGTCGAGATTTCTTCCTCTGCTGGCACAGTTTTTTCTTGAGAGAAAGCCTGGAAAAGCTTTTTCGCTAAGACGTAGGCGGCAAGAGCCGCAGAAGACGGGTTACCGCAACTCGCCGAAGGTAGGAGCCGGTTCCCGGCGTCTTTCGGCAGAAGCCGCGGTCCGGAGCGCACAGCGACCGGCACAATGCTCTGTGCGCGAACAAGCCGCTTCTTCGCCTCCGGGCGACGGAGAGCTCGGCAGATGCTGAGACGCGTTAAACGAAGGCGCAAAGCACCGGGATTGAGTGCACAGCTCTCAAACTGAGCCAGGACAAGAACTAACCACTTTCCAGACGTTTAAGCTTCCTTTAACAGACGAAGGGAAAAAGTTCTCGGACAACTTTTCTTTGCACCTTTCTAAGCAATTTAAAGCACTCCGTGGGGAATCTTACTTTTTCTTTTCGTCTCGGAGCTAGTAAGAACTCGACTAGCTTTATGATAAAAGTCGAGATATTCTTCCTCTGCTGGCACAGTTTTTTCTTGAGAGAAAGCCTGGAAAAGCTTTTTCGCTAAGACGTAGGCGGCAAGAGCCGCAGAAGACGGGTTACCGCAACTCGCCGAAGGTAGGAGCCGGTTCCCGGCGTCTTTCGGCAGAAGCCGCGGTCCGGAGCGCACAGCGACCGGCACAATGCTCTGTGCGCGAAAAAGCCGCTTCTTCGCCTCCGGGCGACGGAGAGCTCGGCAGATGCTGAGACGCGTTAAACGAAGGCGCAAAGCACCGGGATTGAGTGCACAGCTCTCAAACTGAGCCAGGACAAGAACTAATCACTTTCCAGACGTTTAAGCTTCCTTTAACAGACGAAGGGAAAAAGTTCTCGGACAACTTTTCTTTGCACCTTTCTAAGCAATTTAAGCACTCCGTGGGGAATCTTACTTTTTCTTTTCGTCTCGGAGCTAGTAAGAACTCGACTAGCTTTATGATAAAAGTCGAGATATTCTTCCTCTGCTGGCACAGTTTTTTCTTGAGAGAAAGCCTGGAAAAGCTTTTTCGCTAAGACGTAGGCGGCAAGAGCCGCAGAAGACGGGTTACCGCAACTCGCCGAAGGTAGGAGCCGGTTCCCGGCGTCTTTCGGCAGAAGCCGCGGTCCGGAGCGCACAGCGACCGGCACAATGCTCTGTGCGCGAACAAGCCGCTTCTTCGCCTCCGGGCGACGGAGAGCTCGGCAGATGCTGAGACGCGTTAAACGAAGGCGCAAAGCACCGGGATTGAGTGCACAGCTCTCAAACTGAGCCAGGACAAGAACTAACCACTTTCCAGACGTTTAAGCTTCCTTTAACAGACGAAGGGAAAAAGTTCTCGGACAACTTTTCTTTGCACCTTTCTAAGCAATTTAAAGCACTCCGTGGGGAATCTTACTTTTTCTTTTCGTCTCGGAGCTAGTAAGAACCCGACTAGCTTTATGATAAAAGTCGAGGGATTTTTCCTCTGCTGGCACAGTTTTTTCTTGAGAGAAAGCCTGGAAAAGCTTTTTCGCTAAGACGTAGGCGGCAAGAGCCGCAGAAGACGGGTTACCGCAACTCGCCGAAGGTAGGAGCCGGTTCCCGGCGTCTTTCGGCAGAAGCCGCGGTCCGGAGCGCACAGCGACCGGCACAATGCTCTGTGCGCGAAAAAGCCGCTTCTTCGCCTCCGGGCGACGGAGAGCTCGGCAGATGCTGAGACGCGTTAAACGAAGGCGCAAAGCACCGGGATTGAGTGCACAGCTCTCAAACTGAGCCAGGACAAGAACTAACCACTTTCCAGACGTTTAAGCTTCCTTTAACAGACGAAGGGAAAAAGTTCTCGGACAACTTTTCTTTGCACCTTTCTAAGCAATTTAAAGCACTCCGTGGGGAATCTTACTTTTTCTTTTCGTCTCGGAGCTAGTAAGAACCCGACTAGCTTTATGATAAAAGTCGAGATATTCTTCCTCTGCTGGCACAGTTTTTTCTTGAGAGAAAGCCTGGAAAAGCTTTTTCGCTAAGACGTAGGCGGCAAGAGCCGCAGAAGACGGGTTACCGCAACTCGCCGAAGGTAGGAGCCGGTTCCCGGCGTCTTTCGGCAGAAGCCGCGGTCCGGAGCGCACAGCGACCGGCACAATGCTCTGTGCGCGAAAAAGCCGCTTCTTCGCCTCCGGGCGACGGAGAGCTCGGCAGATGCTGAGACGCGTTAAACGAAGGCGCAAAGCACCGGGATTGAGTGCACAGCTCTCAAACTGAGCCAGGACAAGAACTAACCACTTTCCAGACGTTTAAGCTTCCTTTAACAGACGAAGGGAAAAAGTTCTCGGACAACTTTTCTTTGCACCTTTCTAAGCAATTTAAAGCACTCCGTGGGGAATCTTACTTTTTCTTTTCGTCTCGGAGCTAGTAAGAACCCGACTAGCTTTATGATAAAAGTCGAGATATTCTTCCTCTGCTGGCACAGTTTTTTCTTGAGAGAAAGCCTGGAAAAGCTTTTTCGCTAAGACGTAGGCGGCAAGAGCCGCAGAAGACGGGTTACCGCAACTCGCCGAAGGTAGGAGCCGGTTCCCGGCGTCTTTCGGCAGAAGCCGCGGTCCGGAGCGCACAGCGACCGGCACAATGCTCTGTGCGCGAACAAGCCGCTTCTTCGCCTCCGGGCGACGGAGAGCTCGGCAGATGCTGAGACGCGTTAAACGAAGGCGCAAAGCACCGGGATTGAGTGCACAGCTCTCAAACTGAGCCAGGACAAGAACTAACCACTTTCCAGACGTTTAAGCTTCCTTTAACAGACGAAGGGAAAAAGTTCTCGGACAACTTTTCTTTGCACCTTTCTAAGCAATTTAAAGCACTCCGTGGGGAATCTTACTTTTTCTTTTCGTCTCGGAGCTAGTAAGAACCCGACTAGCTTTATGATAAAAGTCGAGATATTCTTCCTCTGCTGGCACAGTTTTTTCTTGAGAGAAAGCCTGGAAAAGCTTTTTCGCTAAGACGTAGGCGGCAAGAGCCGCAGAAGACGGGTTACCGCAACTCGCCGAAGGTAGGAGCCGGTTCCCGGCGTCTTTCGGCAGAAGCCGCGGTCCGGAGCGCACAGCGACCGGCACAATGCTCTGTGCGCGAAAAAGCCGCTTCTTCGCCTCCGGGCGACGGAGAGCTCGGCAGATGCTGAGACGCGTTAAACGAAGGCGCAAAGCACCGGGATTGAGTGCACAGCTCTCAAACTGAGCCAGGACAAGAACTAACCACTTTCCAGACGTTTAAGCTTCCTTTAACAGACGAAGGGAAAAAGTTCTCGGACAACTTTTCTTTGCACCTTTCTAAGCAATTTAAAGCACTCCGTGGGGAATCTTACTTTTTCTTTTCGTCTCGGAGCTAGTAAGAACCCGACTAGCTTTATGATAAAAGTCGAGATATTCTTCCTCTGCTGGCACAGTTTTTTCTTGAGAGAAAGCCTGGAAAAGCTTTTTCGCTAAGACGTAGGCGGCAAGAGCCGCAGAAGACGGGTTACCGCAACTCGCCGAAGGTAGGAGCCGGTTCCCGGCGTCTTTCGGCAGAAGCCGCGGTCCGGAGCGCACAGCGACCGGCACAATGCTCTGTGCGCGAACAAGCCGCTTCTTCGCCTCCGGGCGACGGAGAGCTCGGCAGATGCTGAGACGCGTTAAACGAAGGCGCAAAGCACCGGGATTGAGTGCACAGCTCTCAAACTGAGCCAGGACAAGAACTAACCACTTTCCAGACGTTTAAGCTTCCTTTAACAGACGAAGGGAAAAAGTTCTCGGACAACTTTTCTTTGCACCTTTCTAAGCAATTTAAAGCACTCCGTGGGGAATCTTACTTTTTCTTTTCGTCTCGGAGCTAGTAAGAACCCGACTAGCTTTATGATAAAAGTCGAGATTTCTTCCTCTGCTGGCACAGTTTTTTCTTGAGAGAAAGCCTGGAAAAGCTTTTTCGCTAAGACGTAGGCGGCAAGAGCCGCAGAAGACGGGTTACCGCAACTCGCCGAAGGTAGGAGCCGGTTCCCGGCGTCTTTCGGCAGAAGCCGCGGTCCGGAGCGCACAGCGACCGGCACAATGCTCTGTGCGCGAACAAGCCGCTTCTTCGCCTCCGGGCGACGGAGAGCTCGGCAGATGCTGAGACGCGTTAAACGAAGGCGCAAAGCACCGGGATTGAGTGCACAGCTCTCAAACTGAGCCAGGACAAGAACTAATCACTTTCCAGACGTTTAAGCTTCCTTTAACAGACGAAGGGAAAAAGTTCTCGGACAACTTTTCTTTGCACCTTTCTAAGCAATTTAAAGCACTCCGTGGGGAATCTTACTTTTTCTTTTCGTCTCGGAGCTAGTAAGAACCCGACTAGCTTTATGATAAAAGTCGAGATATTCTTCCTCTGCTGGCACAGTTTTTTCTTGAGAGAAAGCCTGGAAAAGCTTTTTCGCTAAGACGTAGGCGGCAAGAGCCGCAGAAGACGGGTTACCGCAACTCGCCGAAGGTAGGAGCCGGTTCCCGGCGTCTTTCGGCAGAAGCCGCGGTCCGGAGCGCACAGCGACCGGCACAATGCTCTGTGCGCGAAAAAGCCGCTTCTTCGCCTCCGGGCGACGGAGAGCTCGGCAGATGCTGAGACGCGTTAAACGAAGGCGCAAAGCACCGGGATTGAGTGCACAGCTCTCAAACTGAGCCAGGACAAGAACTAACCACTTTCCAGACGTTTAAGCTTCCTTTAACAGACGAAGGGAAAAAGTTCTCGGACAACTTTTCTTTGCACCTTTCTAAGCAATTTAAAGCACTCCGTGGGGAATCTTACTTTTTCTTTTCGTCTCGGAGCTAGTAAGAACCCGACTAGCTTTATGATAAAAGTCGAGATATTCTTCCTCTGCTGGCACAGTTTTTTCTTGAGAGAAAGCCTGGAAAAGCTTTTTCGCTAAGACGTAGGCGGCAAGAGCCGCAGAAGACGGGTTACCGCAACTCGCCGAAGGTAGGAGCCGGTTCCCGGCGTCTTTCGGCAGAAGCCGCGGTCCGGAGCGCACAGCGACCGGCACAATGCTCTGTGCGCGAAAAAGCCGCTTCTTCGCCTCCGGGCGACGGAGAGCTCGGCAGATGCTGAGACGCGTTAAACGAAGGCGCAAAGCACCGGGATTGAGTGCACAGCTCTCAAACTGAGCCAGGACAAGAACTAACCACTTTCCAGACGTTTAAGCTTCCTTTAACAGACGAAGGGAAAAAGTTCTCGGACAACTTTTCTTTGCACCTTTCTAAGCAATTTAAAGCACTCCGTGGGGAATCTTACTTTTTCTTTTCGTCTCGGAGCTAGTAAGAACCCGACTAGCTTTATGATAAAAGTCGAGATATTCTTCCTCTGCTGGCACAGTTTTTTCTTGAGAGAAAGCCTGGAAAAGCTTTTTCGCTAAGACGTAGGCGGCAAGAGCCGCAGAAGACGGGTTACCGCAACTCGCCGAAGGTAGGAGCCGGTTCCCGGCGTCTTTCGGCAGAAGCCGCGGTCCGGAGCGCACAGCGACCGGCACAATGCTCTGTGCGCGAAAAGCCGCTTCTTCGCCTCCGGGCGACGGAGAGCTCGGCAGATGCTGAGACGCGTTAAACGAAGGCGCAAAGCACCGGGATTGAGTGCACAGCTCTCAAACTGAGCCAGGACAAGAACTAACCACTTTCCAGACGTTTAAGCTTCCTTTAACAGACGAAGGGAAAAAGTTCTCGGACAACTTTTCTTTGCACCTTTCTAAGCAATTTAAAGCACTCCGTGGGGAATCTTACTTTTTCTTTTCGTCTCGGAGCTAGTAAGAACCCGACTAGCTTTATGATAAAAGTCGAGATATTCTTCCTCTGCTGGCACAGTTTTTTCTTGAGAGAAAGCCTGGAAAAGCTTTTTCGCTAAGACGTAGGCGGCAAGAGCCGCAGAAGACGGGTTACCGCAACTCGCCGAAGGTAGGAGCCGGTTCCCGGCGTCTTTCGGCAGAAGCCGCGGTCCGGAGCGCACAGCGACCGGCACAATGCTCTGTGCGCGAAAAAGCCGCTTCTTCGCCTCCGGGCGACGGAGAGCTCGGCAGATGCTGAGACGCGTTAAACGAAGGCGCAAAGCACCGGGATTGAGTGCACAGCTCTCAAACTGAGCCAGGACAAGAACTAACCACTTTCCAGACGTTTAAGCTTCCTTTAACAGACGAAGGGAAAAAGTTCTCGGACAACTTTTCTTTGCACCTTTCTAAGCAATTTAAAGCACTCCGTGGGGAATCTTACTTTTTCTTTTCGTCTCGGAGCTAGTAAGAACCCGACTAGCTTTATGATAAAAGTCGAGATTTTTTCCTCTGCTGGCACAGTTTTTTCTTGAGAGAAAGCCTGGAAAAGCTTTTTCGCTAAGACGTAGGCGGCAAGAGCCGCAGAAGACGGGTTACCGCAACTCGCCGAAGGTAGGAGCCGGTTCCCGGCGTCTTTCGGCAGAAGCCGCGGTCCGGAGCGCACAGCGACCGGCACAATGCTCTGTGCGCGAAAAAGCCGCTTCTTCGCCTCCGGGCGACGGAGAGCTCGGCAGATGCTGAGACGCGTTAAACGAAGGCGCAAAGCACCGGGATTGAGTGCACAGCTCTCAAACTGAGCCAGGACAAGAACTAACCACTTTCCAGACGTTTAAGCTTCCTTTAACAGACGAAGGGAAAAAGTTCTCGGACAACTTTTCTTTGCACCTTTCTAAGCAATTTAAAGCACTCCGTGGGGAATCTTACTTTTTCTTTTCGTCTCGGAGCTAGTAAGAACCCGACTAGCTTTATGATAAAAGTCGAGGGATTCTTCCTCTGCTGGCACAGTTTTTTCTTGAGAGAAAGCCTGGAAAAGCTTTTTCGCTAAGACGTAGGCGGCAAGAGCCGCAGAAGACGGGTTACCGCAACTCGCCGAAGGTAGGAGCCGGTTCCCGGCGTCTTTCGGCAGAAGCCGCGGTCCGGAGCGCACAGCGACCGGCACAATGCTCTGTGCGCGAAAAAGCCGCTTCTTCGCCTCCGGGCGACGGAGAGCTCGGCAGATGCTGAGACGCGTTAAACGAAGGCGCAAAGCACCGGGATTGAGTGCACAGCTCTCAAACTGAGCCAGGACAAGAACTAACCACTTTCCAGACGTTTAAGCTTCCTTTAACAGACGAAGGGAAAAAGTTCTCGGACAACTTTTCTTTGCACCTTTCTAAGCAATTTAAAGCACTCCGTGGGGAATCTTACTTTTTCTTTTCGTCTCGGAGCTAGTAAGAACCCGACTAGCTTTATGATAAAAGTCGAGATTTTTCCTCTGCTGGCACAGTTTTTTCTTGAGAGAAAGCCTGGAAAAGCTTTTTCGCTAAGACGTAGGCGGCAAGAGCCGCAGAAGACGGGTTACCGCAACTCGCCGAAGGTAGGAGCCGGTTCCCGGCGTCTTTCGGCAGAAGCCGCGGTCCGGAGCGCACAGCGACCGGCACAATGCTCTGTGCGCGAAAAAGCCGCTTCTTCGCCTCCGGGCGACGGAGAGCTCGGCAGATGCTGAGACGCGTTAAACGAAGGCGCAAAGCACCGGGATTGAGTGCACAGCTCTCAAACTGAGCCAGGACAAGAACTAACCACTTTCCAGACGTTTAAGCTTCCTTTAACAGACGAAGGGAAAAAGTTCTCGGACAACTTTTCTTTGCACCTTTCTAAGCAATTTAAAGCACTCCGTGGGGAATCTTACTTTTTCTTTCGTCTCGGAGCTAGTAAGAACTCGACTAGCTTTATGATAAAAGTCGAGATATTTTTCCTCTGCTGGCACAGTTTTTTCTTGAGAGAAAGCCTGGAAAAGCTTTTTCGCTAAGACGTAGGCGGCAAGAGCCGCAGAAGACGGGTTACCGCAACTCGCCGAAGGTAGGAGCCGGTTCCCGGCGTCTTTCGGCAGAAGCCGCGGTCCGGAGCGCACAGCGACCGGCACAATGCTCTGTGCGCGAAAAGCCGCTTCTTCGCCTCCGGGCGACGGAGAGCTCGGCAGATGCTGAGACGCGTTAAACGAAGGCGCAAAGCACCGGGATTGAGTGCACAGCTCTCAAACTGAGCCAGGACAAGAACTAACCACTTTCCAGACGTTTAAGCTTCCTTTAACAGACGAAGGGAAAAAGTTCTCGGACAACTTTTCTTTGCACCTTTCTAAGCAATTTAAAGCACTCCGTGGGGAATCTTACTTTTTCTTTTCGTCTCGGAGCTAGTAAGAACTCGACTAGCTTTATGATAAAAGTCGAGATATTCTTCCTCTGCTGGCACAGTTTTTTCTTGAGAGAAAGCCTGGAAAAGCTTTTTCGCTAAGACGTAGGCGGCAAGAGCCGCAGAAGACGGGTTACCGCAACTCGCCGAAGGTAGGAGCCGGTTCCCGGCGTCTTTCGGCAGAAGCCGCGGTCCGGAGCGCACAGCGACCGGCACAATGCTCTGTGCGCGAAAAAGCCGCTTCTTCGCCTCCGGGCGACGGAGAGCTCGGCAGATGCTGAGACGCGTTAAACGAAGGCGCAAAGCACCGGGATTGAGTGCACAGCTCTCAAACTGAGCCAGGACAAGAACTAACCACTTTCCAGACGTTTAAGCTTCCTTTAACAGACGAAGGGAAAAAGTTCTCGGACAACTTTTCTTTGCACCTTTCTAAGCAATTTAAAGCACTCCGTGGGGAATCTTACTTTTTCTTTTCGTCTCGGAGCTAGTAAGAACTCGACTAGCTTTATGATAAAAGTCGAGATATTCTTCCTCTGCTGGCACAGTTTTTTCTTGAGAGAAAGCCTGGAAAAGCTTTTTCGCTAAGACGTAGGCGGCAAGAGCCGCAGAAGACGGGTTACCGCAACTCGCCGAAGGTAGGAGCCGGTTCCCGGCGTCTTTCGGCAGAAGCCGCGGTCCGGAGCGCACAGCGACCGGCACAATGCTCTGTGCGCGAAAAGCCGCTTCTTCGCCTCCGGGCGACGGAGAGCTCGGCAGATGCTGAGACGCGTTAAACGAAGGCGCAAAGCACCGGGATTGAGTGCACAGCTCTCAAACTGAGCCAGGACAAGAACTAACCACTTTCCAGACGTTTAAGCTTCCTTTAACAGACGAAGGGAAAAAGTTCTCGGACAACTTTTCTTTGCACCTTTCTAAGCAATTTAAAGCACTCCGTGGGGAATCTTACTTTTTCTTTTCGTCTCGGAGCTAGTAAGAACCCGACTAGCTTTATGATAAAAGTCGAGATATTCTTCCTCTGCTGGCACAGTTTTTTCTTGAGAGAAAGCCTGGAAAAGCTTTTTCGCTAAGACGTAGGCGGCAAGAGCCGCAGAAGACGGGTTACCGCAACTCGCCGAAGGTAGGAGCCGGTTCCCGGCGTCTTTCGGCAGAAGCCGCGGTCCGGAGCGCACAGCGACCGGCACAATGCTCTGTGCGCGAAAAAGCCGCTTCTTCGCCTCCGGGCGACGGAGAGCTCGGCAGATGCTGAGACGCGTTAAACGAAGGCGCAAAGCACCGGGATTGAGTGCACAGCTCTCAAACTGAGCCAGGACAAGAACTAACCACTTTCCAGACGTTTAAGCTTCCTTTAACAGACGAAGGGAAAAAGTTCTCGGACAACTTTTCTTTGCACCTTTCTAAGCAATTTAAAGCACTCCGTGGGGAATCTTACTTTTCTTTTCGTCTCGGAGCTAGTAAGAACTCGACTAGCTTTATGATAAAAGTCGAGGGATTTTTCCTCTGCTGGCACAGTTTTTTCTTGAGAGAAAGCCTGGAAAAGCTTTTTCGCTAAGACGTAGGCGGCAAGAGCCGCAGAAGACGGGTTACCGCAACTCGCCGAAGGTAGGAGCCGGTTCCCGGCGTCTTTCGGCAGAAGCCGCGGTCCGGAGCGCACAGCGACCGGCACAATGCTCTGTGCGCGAAAAAGCCGCTTCTTCGCCTCCGGGCGACGGAGAGCTCGGCAGATGCTGAGACGCGTTAAACGAAGGCGCAAAGCACCGGGATTGAGTGCACAGCTCTCAAACTGAGCCAGGACAAGAACTAACCACTTTCCAGACGTTTAAGCTTCCTTTAACAGACGAAGGGAAAAAGTTCTCGGACAACTTTTCTTTGCACCTTTCTAAGCAATTTAAAGCACTCCGTGGGGAATCTTACTTTTTCTTTTCGTCTCGGAGCTAGTAAGAACTCGACTAGCTTTATGATAAAAGTCGAGATATTCTTCCTCTGCTGGCACAGTTTTTTCTTGAGAGAAAGCCTGGAAAAGCTTTTTCGCTAAGACGTAGGCGGCAAGAGCCGCAGAAGACGGGTTACCGCAACTCGCCGAAGGTAGGAGCCGGTTCCCGGCGTCTTTCGGCAGAAGCCGCGGTCCGGAGCGCACAGCGACCGGCACAATGCTCTGTGCGCGAAAAAGCCGCTTCTTCGCCTCCGGGCGACGGAGAGCTCGGCAGATGCTGAGACGCGTTAAACGAAGGCGCAAAGCACCGGGATTGAGTGCACAGCTCTCAAACTGAGCCAGGACAAGAACTAACCACTTTCCAGACGTTTAAGCTTCCTTTAACAGACGAAGGGAAAAAGTTCTCGGACAACTTTTCTTTGCACCTTTCTAAGCAATTTAAAGCACTCCGTGGGGAATCTTACTTTTTCTTTTCGTCTCGGAGCTAGTAAGAACCCGACTAGCTTTATGATAAAAGTCGAGATATTCTTCCTCTGCTGGCACAGTTTTTTCTTGAGAGAAAGCCTGGAAAAGCTTTTTCGCTAAGACGTAGGCGGCAAGAGCCGCAGAAGACGGGTTACCGCAACTCGCCGAAGGTAGGAGCCGGTTCCCGGCGTCTTTCGGCAGAAGCCGCGGTCCGGAGCGCACAGCGACCGGCACAATGCTCTGTGCGCGAAAAAGCCGCTTCTTCGCCTCCGGGCGACGGAGAGCTCGGCAGATGCTGAGACGCGTTAAACGAAGGCGCAAAGCACCGGGATTGAGTGCACAGCTCTCAAACTGAGCCAGGACAAGAACTAACCACTTTCCAGACGTTTAAGCTTCCTTTAACAGACGAAGGGAAAAAGTTCTCGGACAACTTTTCTTTGCACCTTTCTAAGCAATTTAAAGCACTCCGTGGGGAATCTTACTTTTTCTTTTCGTCTCGGAGCTAGTAAGAACCGACTAGCTTTATGATAAAAGTCGAGGGATTCTTCCTCTGCTGGCACAGTTTTTTCTTGAGAGAAAGCCTGGAAAAGCTTTTTCGCTAAGACGTAGGCGGCAAGAGCCGCAGAAGACGGGTTACCGCAACTCGCCGAAGGTAGGAGCCGGTTCCCGGCGTCTTTCGGCAGAAGCCGCGGTCCGGAGCGCACAGCGACCGGCACAATGCTCTGTGCGCGAAAAAGCCGCTTCTTCGCCTCCGGGCGACGGAGAGCTCGGCAGATGCTGAGACGCGTTAAACGAAGGCGCAAAGCACCGGGATTGAGTGCACAGCTCTCAAACTGAGCCAGGACAAGAACTAACCACTTTCCAGACGTTTAAGCTTCCTTTAACAGACGAAGGGAAAAAGTTCTCGGACAACTTTTCTTTGCACCTTTCTAAGCAATTTAAAGCACTCCGTGGGGAATCTTACTTTTTCTTTTCGTCTCGGAGCTAGTAAGAACTCGACTAGCTTATGATAAAAGTCGAGATTTCTTCCTCTGCTGGCACAGTTTTTTCTTGAGAGAAAGCCTGGAAAAGCTTTTTCGCTAAGACGTAGGCGGCAAGAGCCGCAGAAGACGGGTTACCGCAACTCGCCGAAGGTAGGAGCCGGTTCCCGGCGTCTTTCGGCAGAAGCCGCGGTCCGGAGCGCACAGCGACCGGCACAATGCTCTGTGCGCGAACAAGCCGCTTCTTCGCCTCCGGGCGACGGAGAGCTCGGCAGATGCTGAGACGCGTTAAACGAAGGCGCAAAGCACCGGGATTGAGTGCACAGCTCTCAAACTGAGCCAGGACAAGAACTAACCACTTTCCAGACGTTTAAGCTTCCTTTAACAGACGAAGGGAAAAAGTTCTCGGACAACTTTTCTTTGCACCTTTCTAAGCAATTTAAAGCACTCCGTGGGGAATCTTACTTTTTCTTTTCGTCTCGGAGCTAGTAAGAACTCCGACTAGCTTTATGATAAAAGTCGAGATATTCTTCCTCTGCTGGCACAGTTTTTTCTTGAGAGAAAGCCTGGAAAAGCTTTTTCGCTAAGACGTAGGCGGCAAGAGCCGCAGAAGACGGGTTACCGCAACTCGCCGAAGGTAGGTGCCGGTTCCCGGCGTCTTTCGGCAGAAGCCGCGGTCCGGAGCGCACAGCGACCGGCACAATGCTCTGTGCGCGAAAAGCCGCTTCTTCGCCTCCGGGCGACGGAGCTCGGCAGATGCTGAGACGCGTTAAACGAAGGCGCAAAGCACCGGGATTGAGTGCACAGCTCTCAAACTGAGCCAGGACAAGAACTAACCACTTTCCAGACGTTTAAGCTTCCTTTAACAGACGAAGGGAAAAAGTTCTCGGACAACTTTTCTTTGCACCTTTCTAAGCAATTTGAAGCACTCCGTGGGGAATCTTACTTTTTCTTTTCGTCTCGGAGCTAGTAAGAACTCGACTAGCTTTATGATAAAAGTCGAGATATTCTTCCTCTGCTGGCACAGTTTTTTCTTGAGAGAAAGCCTGGAAAAGCTTTTTCGCTAAGACGTAGGCGGCAAGAGCCGCAGAAGACGGGTTACCGCAACTCGCCGAAGGTAGGAGCCGGTTCCCGGCGTCTTTCGGCAGAAGCCGCGGTCCGGAGCGCACAGCGACCGGCACAATGCTCTGTGCGCGAAAAAGCCGCT
This sequence comes from Talpa occidentalis, assembly GCF_014898055.3. Classification (NCBI taxonomy): domain Eukaryota; kingdom Metazoa; phylum Chordata; class Mammalia; order Eulipotyphla; family Talpidae; genus Talpa; species Talpa occidentalis. Next base: position 28,041 of record NW_023604918.1, read on the forward strand.
TCTTCGCCTCCGGGCGACGGAGAGCTCGGCAGATGCTGAGACGCGTTAAACGAAGGCGCAAAGCACCGGGATTGAGTGCACAGCTCTCAAACTGAGCCAGGACAAGAACTAACCACTTTCCAGACGTTTAAGCTTCCTTTAACAGACGAAGGGAAAAAGTTCTCGGACAACTTTTCTTTGCACCTTTCTAAGCAATTTAAAGCACTCCGTGGGGAATCTTACTTTTTCTTTTCGTCTCGGAGCTAGTAAGAACTCGACTAGCTTTATGATAAAAGTCGAGGGATTCTTCCTGTGCTGGCACAGTTTTTTCTTGAGAGAAAGCCTGGAAAAGCTTTTTCGCTAAGACGTAGGCGGCAAGAGCCGCAGAAGACGGGTTACCGCAACTCGCCGAAGGTAGGTGCCGGTTCCCGGCGTCTTTCGGCAGAAGCCGCGGTCCGGAGCGCACAGCGACCGGCACAATGCTCTGTGCGCGAAAAGCCGCTTCTTCGCCTCCGGGCGACGGAGAGCTCGGCAGATGCTGAGACGCGTTAAACGAAGGCGCAAAGCACCGGGATTGAGTGCACAGCTCTCAAACTGAGCCAGGACAAGAACTAACCACTTTCCAGACGTTTAAGCTTCCTTTAACAGACGAAGGGAAAAAGTTCTCGGACAACTTTTCTTTGCACCTTTCTAAGCAATTTAAAGCACTCCGTGGGGAATCTTACTTTTTCTTTTCGTCTCGGAGCTAGTAAGAACTCGACTAGCTTTATGATAAAAGTCGAGGATTCTTCCTGTGCTGGCACAGTTTTTTCTTGAGAGAAAGCCTGGAAAAGCTTTTTCGCTAAGATGTAGGCGGCAAGAGCCGCAGAAGACGGGTTACCGCAACTCGCCGAAGGTAGGTGCCGGTTCCCGGCGTCTTTCGGCAGAAGCCGCGGTCCGGAGCGCACAGCGACCGGCACAATGCTCTGTGCGCGAAAAGCCGCTTCTTCGCCTCCGGGCGACGGAGAGCTCGGCAGATGCTGAGACGCGTTAAACGAAGGCGCAAAGCACCGGGATTGAGTGCACAGCTCTCAAACTGAGCCAGGACAAGAACTAACCACTTTCCAGACGTTTAAGCTTCCTTTAACAGACGAAGGGAAAAAGTTCTCGGACAACTTTTCTTTGCACCTTTCTAAGCAATTTAAAGCACTCCGTGGGGAATCTTACTTTTTCTTTTCGTCTCGGAGCTAGTAAGAACCGACTAGCTTTATGATAAAAGTCGAGGATTCTTCCTGTGCTGGCACAGTTTTTTCTTGAGAGAAAGCCTGGAAAAGCTTTTTCGCTAAGATGTAGGCGGCAAGAGCCGCAGAAGACGGGTTACCGCAACTCGCCGAAGGTAGGTGCCGGTTCCCGGCGTCTTTCGGCAGAAGCCGCGGTCCGGAGCGCACAGCGACCGGCACAATGCTCTGTGCGCGAACAAGCCGCTTCTTCGCCTCGGGCGACGGAGAGCTCGGCAGATGCTGAGACGCGTTAAACGAAAGGCGCAAAGCACCGGGATTGAGTGCACAGCTCTCAAACTGAGCCAGGACAAGAACTAATCACTTTCCAGACGTTTAAGCTTCCTTTAACAGACGAAGGGAAAAAGTTCTCGACACTTTTCTTTGCACCTTTCTAAGCAATTTAAGCACTCCGTGGGGAATCTTACTTTTTCTTTTCGTCTCGGAGCTAGTAAGAACTCGACTAGCTTTATGATAAAAGTCGAGGGATTTTCCTGTCTGCTGGCACAGTTTTTTCTTGAGAGAAAGCCTGGAAAAGCTTTTTCGCTAAGATGTAGGCGGCAAGAGCCGCAGAAGACGGGTTACCGCAACTCGCCGAAGGTAGGAGCCGGTTCCCGGCGTCTTTCGGCAGAAGCCGCGGTCCGGAGCGCACAGCGACCGGCACAATGCTCTGTGCGCGAAAAAGCCGCTTCTTCGCCTCCGGGCGACGGAGAGCTCGGCAGATGCTGAGACGCGTTAAACGAAGGCGCAAAGCACCGGATTGAGTGCACAGCTCTCAAACTGAGCCAGGACAAGAACTAACCACTTTCCAGACGTTTAAGCTTCCTTAACAGACGAAGGAAAAAGTTCTCGGACAACTTTTCTTTGCACCTTTCTAAGCAATTTGAAGCACTCCGTGGGGAATCTTACTTTTTCTTTTCGTCTCGGAGCTAGTAAGAACTCGATTAGCTTGATAAAAAGTCGAGGGATTCTTTCTCTGCTGGCACCGTTTTTTCTTGAGAGAAAGCCTGGAAAAGCTTTTTCGCTAAGATGTAGGCGGCAAGAGCCGCAGAAGACGGGTTACCGCAACTCGCCGAAGGTAGGAGCCGGTTCCCGGCGTCTTTCGGCAGAAGCCGCGGTCCGGAGCGCACAGCGACCGGCACAATGCTCTGTGCGCGAAAAAGCCGCTTCTTCTTCGCCTCCGGGCGACGGAGAGCTCGGCAGATGCTGAGACGCGTTAACGAAGGCGCAAAGCACCGGGATGAGTGCACAGCTCTCAAACTGAGCCAGGACAAGAACTAACCACTTTCCAGACGTTTAGCTTCCTTTAACAACATACAAAGGAAAAAGTTCTCGGACAACTTTCTTTGCACCTTTCTAAGCAATTTTAAAGCACTCCGTGGGAATCTTTCTTTTCTTTTCGTCTCGGAGCTAGTAAGAACTCGATTAGCTTATGATAAAAGTCGAGATAT